>NC_139835.1:26507396-26697396 GCF_963691815.1 Echiichthys vipera | reverse complement strand
CACGTTTTTGGCAAGCGTGAAGGAGATGCTGAATTGAGTTCAGCTGCGTCAGAAGAGGCCTGTTCGTGATCAGTTCTGGCCGCAGATAAATCAAACTTTTACTTCTCCGAGATCATCCAGGCGGCCGTCACATTTAATGCATCCCTCAATCCCTTCAGAAAGAAAATCCAAATGGTTCTGTTCTATCATCCCATTTCAATGTTATTTATGACTGGAATACCTCCAAGGCGCATGCTTTCTGCCTCTGATGTGCATAGTTATCTGACTGCGTCTGACCCGATTTACTCTGCCTTATCTTCATTGGATGAACAGTAGGTCAGCTACATACCTTGCAATCTCCACCAGATCTACTCTTCATTTTATTGCCATGCAGTATATAAACGGACAGTTTATGAAGGGTTATGTGTGCAGTGTTTTAACAGGACTATGAAATGTTATGGTGCGTGTGACTGTTTCTCTTTTGCTCTTTCTCCCTTTGTCTCTTTTTTTCTCCCCGCTGTGAAAAACAGTCTACAGTTTTTTTCATTTCTGCGTGCAGGGTTTAATGTCAAACTCTGCCTGTGTTATGTGCACACACATTATAAAATTTGGATTTATGGGATTACAGAGGTGAGTCAGTGTGTACAGTAGGAAGTCAGGTGGCATCACGTGCGGTGGCCCACAGACTGGACAGATTCAGAGGAATGCTGTTTTTGTGTGGAGTGAGACTGCCGGCTCTCGGTTCACAAGCCCGACCGAGGGGCTGCCGTTGTACAGAAGTCTACATCCCCCTGACGCTTAAAGCATTGGTATTAGAAACAATTTAATGTTACAAATGAAAAACTAAGTAATTACTGAAGAGTTTTGCTAAATGTTCTAGGTAATTCTAATAATAGTGTGTTGCCTATAATAGATGCATACTAGATGTTAAAGGTACAGCTACTACTTCTACTGTTTTTGCCTAACCCACCGCCATGGATGGATGACTGAACAGGCCTGCCGGACACAGGCCAAAGGGCCCATAAAGTACATACAGTATGTATTCAAAAATTGTCCGCACAAAGGTAACGTGAAATGTAGTTAACGAGCTAAAACCTGCAAACACGTGGCTCTTTACGAGGTCTCTAACTTCAAACATATTTGAGCAGGTGAAGATGAAAACCATGATGAAGGTTGTGTGACTTAGAGGTCAGCGTGCGTGCACGTATGTGTTGGGAATGACAACCTGTTTGTATTCAACACAGCCCAGTGATACTTTGAGCCTCATGTCTGATGCTACATCACTGATACAGCCATCAATGTACACACACACACACACACACACACACACACACACACACACACACACACACACACACACACACACACACACACACACACACAAATGCACACATTGAGAGTTTGATGTTCAGAAACCATTAAGCTCAGTGTATCATTAAAGTTATCTCCTGACTTTTCCAGGTATATCATTACTGCCCCAAAGTCATAACAAATCAGGCCGTACTGATGTACTGTATATGTATTTAGACATGTATAAGCCTGTGTATATATTAAGTCCTGTGTGTGTGTGTGTGTGTGTGTGTGAGAGAGAAAGATTACTCTCCAGTGTTGGCCTTGACGGGGAATCCCACCAAAGCTCTTCAGATCTCAAGGGGCAAAATCTTGGCCCTCTAATTGGGAATATATGGAGGGGAGATTGGGAATGCTTGTGATTGAGTGTCTTTGTGATTCAGCATCACTGTGAGTTGAATGTGTTGGCCTGGATGTGTGTTTACCAGGGCTGCAGACTTCAGGTCACTTGAATGAACACTTGAGACTTGACTTGTAGACTTGATAGACCTGACCCCCGTTTTTTGGTAAAATCCAGTCAGTAATAAATAAAACAGCATCGTGCAGGCTGTATGTGTTTACAGTGATTATAAGGACTAAACATGCACGTTTCAATGCAAGCTATTTGAATCTAAATGGTCAGCATTCACAAGCTTTTCAAGACTTGCAGTTGGCTTTGCTTTTCAAGACTTGAGACTTTTTATGGACTTGCCCTTGAAGCTGATAGACTTGACTGGCCCATAAGGACTTGATACTTGACTTGGACTTCTCTCAATTTACTTCAGACTTGCTTTGGCTACATGTGAGACTTGCCCTTCATGATGTTTGACATGACTGGCCGATAAGGACTTGAGACATTTTATGGACTTGTCATTGAAGGCTTGAAACTTGCTTTACAAAGATGATAAACTCCTGTTTCATAAAGATATTTTAGACTGGTCTTTATCTATCTTAGTTATCTTTCCATGGTTTGACTAGCAGTTACACCTAAGCCAAAGCAAACGTCTATCGTTGTGAAACTAGCACCTGACTTGGACTTAAGCGCGTGAGACTTGGACTCGCTTTGACAAGAGGGGAGTGTTGAAAAACTCTGGTGTTCACTCTCTGTGTTTCCCAACTGTGATCAAAGAGGAACCCAATGATTTTATACCATTTAGGATCCATTTCAGAACCCAGAACTCTGTTTTCCTGGTCGACAAGTATTTTTCACTGGGATTCCTCTCATCCCCCCCCCTATGGGTGGCTGGATGAAGCCTGCTTACATGTCATCTTTAGAGCTTTGCTTCTCCAAAGACAGCGAGAGCAAGGGATTCAGTGTCAGGCTGCATTACGTCTCCTCTGCTTCAGACGGTGGTCTTGACACGGAAGGTTGTGAAGTCTGAGACGTCGGGGTGGCGGCAGGAGGTATTAGGCCAGCTGTAAGGAGGGATTACTTCCCACTGGCCCTGTGTTCTCAGGTTAGAGAGCAGGAGGAGGAGAGGAGGTAGAAGGAAAGAGGGTGGAGAGTAGAAAGAGAGGAGTAATGGGTTGGTCGTTAGGGAGGAAGGAGAGGATGGAAGATTAAAGGAATTAAGGAGCGTATACAAGGAGAAAAGGGTAAAAAGTTTTTGATGGGATGGCATCTGACAGGTCTCGGCCGCCCCTCCGATAACTTTTACAGTGAAAGAGGTAGCTCCCTCTGCTGCCGCACCGATGAATAACTCAGAACAGCCTCACCATTATAGACGCACTGCACCTTTACTTACTGGAAACTGGCATCTTATCACAACACAGGTGTGTCACATAACTGTAATGTTTCACTATTGAAGCAATTAAAAAACAAAGAATAGAAAATTACAAAAGTTGTAGGTAGATACAGATGGCCCATTAGCTCCCTGGTTACATAGCAACCAATATTAAGTATGTCAATCAATCAAAACTTTATCTTTTTATAGAACTTCTCATTCACAGCAAAGGCAACACAAAACTTTCAGAAAAGAAAAAACCTCAACACAACAGAACTTGATAAACACAGACCGACTAAAACAAGATCAAGTAAAAAAAAAGGAAGTGGGGAAATCACTCAGGGTGATTGAATTAAAAAAAATGTTAAGAGTGAAATAAATGATACTAAATAAAACAAAAACATAAATAAAAGTTTAAATAAATAGTTAATACTAGTGAAATATAGATTAAAACTACATAGCATGAATTAAGAAGACTGAGAGACTAATACATAGGTTGAAATAAACAAACAAAAATAGCTAAATAAGTAAAAACTTTAAAAACCTAAAATGAAAATTAATAAAAAGGAAAAAAGTAGAAAATAATGAAATAAAAAATTAAAGATGGATAAATGAAGTTAATAAATACAGTAAAATAATAGGATTGTGAAATGCGTAAAAGAAAAAGTACAATTAAATAGAAAGATTGTAAAACAAGAAATAAGCAATATAATTAATGTCCATAAATGAGATTATTATGTATGTTGGAGCTGCCTTTTCTTAAGTCACTGTACGAACTGACTGATGTTACAGTAAAGGATCTGAATCTCAAGTGCATGAATGACTGAACAACATACACGACTCTTTTAACAAGAAGTAGAAGTATTCTTTTGCAACTCTTAAAATAACACATTTATCAGAGTGGGGAAAAGAAGCAGCTCACTAAGTATTTTTTTTTGTTGACAACATGAGTGAATAACAAGCTCTCTGCTTAGAGTCTGCAGTATGTTTCATGTGACTAACACCCCACCCTCCCCCCATCCACCCCTGCAGATTCAAACAATTGTTAAAATTTCAGTGATGCTAAGGACAGGGTAGTGACAAAGGAGTGTGTGCATATGGCTAAACAAGACTGTGTTTCTATAGCAGCATCACCAAACACGAGAGAGAGAGAGAGAGAGAGAGAGAGAGAGAGAGAGAGAGAGAGAGAGAGAGAGAGAGAGAGAGAGAGAGAGAGAGAGAGAGAGAGAGAGAGAGAGAGAGAGAGAGAGAGAGAGAGAGAGAGAGAGAGAGAGAGAGAGAGAGAGAGAGAGAGAGAGAGAGAGAGACTCTGCAGCAGATGAGCTCGTTCAGATTGCCAGAGTGTCGATGGAGGAACAGATTTGGGCTTTTGCTTTGTTGTTGTTGTTGTAGTGTGTGAGTAAAGCCATCCGTATAGTAATATGGTCATTAGGCTGGGTTATCATTAGGGCTTTCTAAGGGGGGACCAGTGTAAAAACATGCACGGCTCTATTTTCTTCTGTGCTGTTTCAAGTAAAGTGCGAGTGTGTGAAACCTGATTGCATTGCTGGTCGCAGTTGAGTGTCTGTATACTTTCTCCACGGGAAGCAGGAAGGCGTCTACGTCTAGATGCGGATCATGTGACCAAAACAGAAAACGATCCCACACGTCGGAGAGAGTGATTCATCGGCGAGCCTTTACGTGATCTGGCAAAAGGAAAACACAGGGATGAGTTAAAACAGAGGGGGAAGAAAGGATGGAAATAGTAAGGGAACGGTGGAGGGTGATGTATTTTATTGTGCGCAGGAAAATGTGGCGGGATGTAGCAGGAAAAAAATGTTTTTATAGCAGAGAAGGTCAGACGCTCTGAGACAGAATGGCAGTAATGTTTTGGAAATTTCTAAACATTTCCATGTTGCAGTTGTACATGGGAGCGCATATACTTCGATGTCTACCTTTTAAACATGACAAGATGGAGAGGTTTGCGAGACATGCAGGGACATCGGCTGCAAAAACTGTGTGACAGTGGCAATATGTGAGCAAGTCCTCCAACACAACACAAGGCCGTCTAGTTTGGGGCTCATGGGCGCCTTTGTTTTGGCTCGCCAACAGTTGGAACCAGCAAGATGTTAAGGTTGTCTTTTAGGGCCAGCCGCTCGATGACTCACGAGCTAGAAGGTCAAGATGGAGCGATCAAGGCAGTGGCACACATACAAAATAAAATTAAAATTAAAAAACAAGACGAGACAAGGCGACTGTTTTTTTACCGTGATTAATTTGACAGTAGTTTGTCTCAGAGTGGCCGTTTTGAAGGAATATAATATAACATACAATAAATGTTATTGTAGTGTAATTTCACATAAGATCAACATTTATTTTTGCCCACGGCCCTACACCCAGATTCATTTTTAGCCCGTGATAGGAAAGAAATTGGGCATCTCTGCTCTAACACAGCACCACGGGAGTGTCTTCCTAAAGTAGCGCCCCCTATTGGTGGCAGCAAATCAACATGACCTCACACCTAAACGTAACAGTAACAGTTCTTAGTGCTATGAAACGGTCGCAGATTAACGTAAGTAGGTTTCTTAGTAACACCACTTTGGTACATAACTTCCAAGTTAACTTACGTCTACGTCAACCGATGTTGACCTCTGGTTTCACGCGGGACACTTACTGTTACATTAGTCTCCCGGGTGAACGTCCTGTGTTTGTCCGACCCATCCATCCGCACTGGCCTCCTCCCTAAGTGGACTTTGTTGCTCTTTATACTACATCACCCTTCTTCCTCCCTTGTTCCTGTCATAGTAACTATGGCCTCAAGAGATCGCCGCCACATTAAATGGAAATATAGGTTGATAGAGCTACTAGAACAAATGACCTATGGGTTTGTTTGTGGAGGGGGGGGGCATTCTCCAATATTTGAAGTGTTCAGTAATGGAGAAAACTTGAAGACCCATTGTGTGAAGCTAAGATCTCCCTTTCTGGCCCAGAAGATTCACGATTCAAGGAAACTTAATTTATCCCCAAGGGCTAATCAAGCTTATAAGTCTATCATTATTGATACGTTTATTATTGTTCTAGTATTTAGAAAGGTAACATATTACCTCCCTCACTAGATGTTTTTGTTGGATTGCTGCTGCGAATTAGCTTTGCTCTAATTCTAAATCTTCACTTTCACTCTCTGTCATTCACCTCTGAGACATCAAAGGGTTCACTATAGGACAAAACTCTACTTAACCATGTGTACAATTACACAAGAGCTGCACATTAGTATGAAGATGAACATTGCGTGCTTTTCTGATTAGCATATGCAGCTTCCTGTTTCAAAGCGGTCTCGTGTCGGTTTGAGGAAATCAAATGGCTACCGCGCACCAATCTTTTGTGCCCGTTAAATCTTAACCTGCAGACGCTTTCTATGTCTCGATCAGACAGATAACGGCTTTATCCTGCACATACGCATCCGAATGTCAAGTCCGGCTGTGTCTGGAGGGACAGAGACCAGTGGCTGCTGATATGAGTTGTGGCTGATGGTTGGAGCATGCAGATAAATCTTTTGGTTAATTGTTCTGTTGACAGGAAGGCTTTAGAGAACACTGATTAAAGAGATTAAAACGGATATGCATGTGTCAGCTAGGTTAAAAGGAACAAAACACACTATCAAGCAACACATCTTTTTTTTAAGTTTCCAATTCTGGCTATCATAATTTCAACATCTGCTCACTCATATACTGTAGCCTGTATATGTCACTCATGCCGGTTCTCTTTCATCATATGACCATGTTGAATAAAGCACCTGTGCAACATGTCATCATATTCAATTTTAAAGGAATTAGACAAAAGTGAAGTTAATCTTGCGTAGAATTTTTCAGCAGACAAGGTTTTCAGATGAGGAGATCGAGCAAGAGAGGATGGTGACTCTCCACATTGATTGGGAGATATAAAGGTTGGTGTGTGTGCGTGTGTATGTGTGTGTGTGTGTGTGTGTGTGTGTGTGTGTGTCGGGGGGGGGGGGGGTCTGAGAGAGAGAGAGGAGAATGAAAACAGAGAGAATGACAAGTCACTCAGTTCATCAGAGCTATTTTTAGCCTGGGCCTCGTTATACGATGCCACTATTTCTCCTCCACAGTAGCTGAAGCTCTGCTATGGCAACACAGGCTGTAATGACTTATGTGAATGCTTACATTTGCCTCTGGGTGTGTGTGTGTGTGTGTGTGTGTGTGTGTGTCCCTTTGCCCCTTTATGGCGCGCAGCCAAGAAATAAACAGACATGCCCATTAGTCTCCTCTGTATGACCGTCTTCAAAGAATTACACACAATAACTGTCCGTCTCAAGGACACGCACACACACACACACGCACACACACACACACACACACACACACACACGCATACACACACACACACACACACACACACACACACACACACACACACACACACACACACACACACACACACACACACACACACACACAAATATCCCTTTTTTTCTGTAAGAAGGAAAGTTGTTATGACTTCCTGGCAGCAAAGAAAGTCAATTTTGCGGAAACACTACTTTGATTTGGAAACCCAAAGCAGGTGCTCCTGATGCACACGTTGGCCAAACACCGTCCAGAAGGAAGGGATTGAATTCCACCACCAAAATCCAGTCACAACGATTCGTTACAGTTGATGGAAAGCATCCAAAATGTAATTGTTTCTTCCTTAGCCCACACTACTACACCCATCAACCAAGTTTCGTGAAAATTGGGCCGGTAGTTTTTCGGTTATCCTGCTGACAAAATGAACTGAAAATGTCCGCACACATTTGACGGAGCTCAGGTTTCAGCTTCACCCGTGCTTCACCTCTTTGGACACAGTCTACGGTTGATTCGTCAGGGCTCTCGTCTGTACTCGATGCTCTACCTGTTGAATGCTCCTGCTTGGATGTGTGATCAAGCCTCACACACATGTGGTCTTTTGTTCACACTGTTAGCACAATGCTTTTTTAACATTTGTCTACATTTGACTATGACTATTTAAAAGAAAAGACTGCTGGCTTCAAAGTTAACTGTATTTCAAAGTCATACTTTGACATAACTGATAGTATATATGGTTTGCAGATTGCAGTTTTCATCTTTGGCTTGTGAACATGCAGACGCACACATGTTAACCAAAGAAATCATTTCCCGTAAAACATTTTTTTTTCTATATTAATCTCTATTAGTCTGTAATTTAAGATGGCCGTATTTCTTCAGAGTGAGCGTAGTACATCAGTGAGGAGGAGGATGATGTATGATACCCAACCACATATTCCAACAGGCACACAGATGCTGACACAGCAGGACGGCTGTGTGTCACGGCCATATGTTATCTACAGTTGGCTCTCGGCCACTGCTGCACGTTTCGCCGCCGCTGTGTTTTGACAGGACATAAGTGAATGTGCAGCAAAAGAAAAGTAAAATTGATTACAGCACTCAGGGCTCCGCAGCGTTTCTACAGTGTGCTTATAAATAGCAACAGGCGTTCCCTGGAAGCGGAGAGGGAGGGAGAGCTGGGTGTGTGTGTTTCTGTGTGCGACCAACACATTTTTGTGACCCTGAGTGTGTAAGTTAGCATGTCATTACTGGGTTTGCGTCAGTGTGTGTAGCCATGTGTTCACGGTTCATGTGTGTGTGTTCTTAAATTAAGGCGGGTTAATTGTGGCTAGAAAATGGAAAAAGTTCAACATTGCAATTCCGCTCCAGATCCTGGTTTATTTCTGGCGCTGCACAGCCGAGACGTGCCATCTAGTCTCATTAAGACACACACACACACACACACACACACACACACACACACACACACACACACACACACACACACACACACATCCTTGCCTTCTAATAAAATCCAGACCATGCCTTGCCTGTTCTTGCGGGGTTAGTGAAGCCACAGTGGAACAGGATCCCATCAAATTACAACTTAAGGGAGCTGCTCCCTCGACCTCGGATCAGCTTCTCTCTGTCCTGTGTGAGCTGTCGTACAACCTGCATTCAGTGTCTACGATATAAACCGATTCATGTTGTTTCTTAAGGAAATAAACTAAAATGCTCATAAAACCTTGTAAAAAATAGGTCCTGTGAAGATGAATCCCCTACTGGTGCTGTATTGTAGTAATAATCTTGGTAACTGAGCCAATGGCCCATTGATGGAAGCTCTTGCATTTGCAGTATTACAAACTGAGTGTCTGTGGTGATGTTCTCAGGTAAAATCAGTGCACAGTTAGTGATGTGTTTCTTTTCCATCACCCAGCAGGGGTTTGTCCACCAGAGAGGTTAGGCTTGAGCTAACCTTCAGCTTAAGTTTTTGTTAAATGGATGCACTGTTTATGTCTGGTCTCTGATGAGTAAATGTTACTATGGTCGAACAAACAAAGAGAAGAGCAAAAGGCTGCAGATGATGAGACTTTAAAATAGAATGAAAGTGAGATCCAGAAACAAACTCCAAATGAAACGGAGGTCTCGGGGATTGTAACTTTAACTGGAGTATGTCTATGTTACTTTCATTTCAAAGTTATTAGATATTTTATGTCAAACATTACAACAAACAATCACTGTTTTACACATATATGATAGATTAAACACACACACAGAGCAACCTCACCTCCAGACATTTCTCAACATGAAAACAGACCACAAGACAAATAAAGTATCCGGCAAGTTGTGACGTAACTCTCTCACAAAATACGATTTCTGATCTAAGCATTGTTTTTCTACAATGCCATGGGGCTGTGTTCCTCGTTGTTTGAACAGATAAGAGTAAAAAAATCAATGTACTTGTCATTTTACCGCTTCCCTATCAATAAAAAGGTGTCTCACTGAAAGTTATCGTAATTGTTCACCGGTTCGGCCATTTTGGCCTGTTTTGCTACGATAGAACAACATAAATTATCCAGTTTTTGGGAAGAAAAACGTGTGTTTTCTTTAAATTAATAAAAAATCGACCACGCCCAGTTCATCTTGTCCGCTCAGCGAAGGGCTGTGTGAGAGCTGACTGTCAATCACAGTACGTGCACAGGCCACAGACGCCCCCTCCCCCCTTGCGCATATTACAATATCACATACATGCCTCAAGCTGGGCATACGCTAAATGACGTTAGTAATTGCTATCTGAGTAAGTAAGCCAACCTACCTCCATGTAGCAGGTACCCCATGCTGTTTATCGATGACAGAAGAGTTTGGCGTGTTCACAGGAATCTTGTGCACATGCACTGACGAGCAATCGATGGGAGGGAGCAGAGGAGCTCAGTGATAGAGGGGGAGGGGCGTGAGAGTAGTAAACATTTGAAATTTGACTGAGTCGACTCGATCTGCCAGACGTGCCGACTGCAGCATCAACAGCCCCATAGAAGAGAAAGAAGAACTAACTCCGAACAAAAGAAAAAGGACCAATGATGATAAAATAAAAGTTTTACATAAAGTTGTTGTTGTTGTGCTTACACATGAAGGAATCTGCAACTGTCCACTTGTACCTTGTGTCTGTATTTTTACACTGTAGTTTTGCTTCTTTTTCTTTCGTAAATGCTCTCAGTATTTCTTCTACCACTACCTTTCTGTTAGACATCATGTCTCAGCACTAATGTGAGAGCCTCGTGTCAAGATCAGCCCAGAGTACTCTACTGATCTTTGAACTCTCAGTTATTTGCATTCTCCATCATCCAGGAGGGAGAGCTCATTCTTCTGTTATCTTCTGGAGTCCTATTGGAGAAAACCTAACTAATACATGTAAGATATATCATTTTCCTCTCATTTTACTCTTCATCGTGGCCACTGGCTGAGTTCATCATCCACTAATGATCCTGACCTCTGGTGGAATGCAGGCCATGGCCTCGCGGCCTTTGACCTCCGGTGGGCTGATAAGAGACGGCTGATAGGTCATAGCAGCTCACACACACGGGACCTCTGCCGGTGCTGTGGATGCTGTCAGCGCTGACTGACGCGCTCACACAATACACACAAACGCTGGCAGATGGATACCACAATCAGACACTCTCTCTCGTGCGCTCACAGACAGACAGACACACACACACACACACACACACACACCAGCAGTTGAGGCTGCTGACTGAAGTGTACATAAACACACTTATCCCCTCCTCTAAACGCTCCTGATTAGCTTTCTTTCTCTGCGGGCTGTCTGACTCCTCCAGCAGACAGTGAAAGAGCAAGTGCTGTCATGACTCTATCTTCCTTTCTTGCTGTTGTGCTTTCAGACACATTTTTGAATGACACTCATCTACTCTATTATACACATGAATATCCAGTCAGCTACACACGATTGTCATGTGTTGCTACCACGGAGGAGTGACTATTTCATGAACGTTTTCCATTTTTTGTTTAACTAAGACTGTACTCGCACAGTTGATCCGCGCCGTGCATAAGCGACTGGCACGGTCGCTTCTCGCTTATACGTCATCACGTTGTATAAGGACACACACATTTATTGACGTCATCGCAATGCCTTGCTTTGTTTTTGCAAAGACCTCTGGCTTTTGGCCCAGAAACGACAGCCGGCCTCTGTTACAGCTCCTTCGGTGATGTCGACTGGGCCAAAAGATTTAAAGGATCTACTAGGTTTGTTTTGGTCAAGCATATCAGGTAACCCTTATTAAATATTATTAAATAGGCTTAGAAAAGGGGGCTTACTATATATTCTTTTCTGCACCAACAGAGGTAGAACATTTGCCCACAATGTGAGACTGATAAATGACCTTTCCTTGCGAATTGCTCTGAACGTTCAAACGTGACTAGAGAGGACCACTATGGTACTGAAGGAAGGAATGTTTTCTAACAAGCCTAATTCTTTGCTCCACCTTGTCAAGCTGTCAGATGGGTTGCTGTCCGGTCTGATGAGGTCAGGGGTTTTAAGCCCCCCCAGAGGGCTCAGCTGATGGAGCGGATATGAACATATATCAAATGGCTTTGTCTGGTTAGTCACATTATTGCCTTAGCTGTAGTTGTTAGCAGGGGGGGGCGTTTGATTGACTGGATGAATGTTGATGAGCGACTGAAGTGTTTGTTCAATTTGTGCAAACAGTAGCTGCACTCTATAGTAACAATTACTTAAAGTTTGAACCATGTAAGTGGTGGTGCACAAGTCAAAGATTGAGCTATTGATAGAAGTGATGAGGTGAACAAATACCAATTATTATTATTATTAAGGGTCTAGAGCCCAAGGTAACATGTTCTTTTTTATTTGACCCTGAGTCTTGAATCCAAAGATATTCAATTGTCATTGACATAAACACGAAAGAGAAAAAGCAGAAAATCTTTGCACTGAAGAAACTGGAACAAGCTAGTGTTCAGCACTTGACAACTGATTGATGAATTAGCTCATCATTCCAGCACATCTAGTAAGATGTCCGTGGTAAAAACAAAAACACACACAAGAATCTGCACCACGCCACGCACGCTGTTGTCCAGCTGAGACCTGTGTTTCATTGGCAGCCCATCATCATTCAAGGAAACATCAGACAACAAAAAATGCCCAAACGAGCGCCTGCATGCTGTCTCTAACTCGCCAACTGATCCCCTGCATGAAGGTCAAACTGTTCGAGAACAATATTCGCTTAAAGCTGTCCGTAACATTTCAAAGCTGTCATGGCATTTGTGAAAAAACTTGATGACTTTGTACTTGGAATCAATCTCAAGTCACTGGCTTCTCTGGCTCTCTTCAGTTTGAAATTATCGTTATTTTCCTTTCAGTAACTAATGTCGCTCAAATGAACAAACGCGACCACATATACTCCAGTACAGAATGTTCCTCAGATGTACCGACCCGTCATAGTCATCGAAGGAAGAGAACTTACACATAATAAGCGTTCGGATGCTGACGTGACTTCTTCTGCTGTTTGGATGAAGAAGTCTCAAAACATCAGTTCATTAGATGTAAGTAAACATTTGCTGGCAGTATGATGATCCACTGCGATTACATCAACAATTCTGAGGCAACCGCGTCCATAGTTACGCTGTGTATCAGTGAATGCAAACAATTAGTCAATCAAAGATGTAAGGGAGAACATAGACCAGCATATGCATGAACCGACTCTTGAACCCTGTATCTTCCTTGCAATCGCTGCATTTTGCAAACAACCACTTATCAAAAACATTTGACTTTCTGATGGCTGAAACGATACATGTTGGATTTCGTTGCAGTGTTTATGGAAGGATATAGCTGCGCGGTGCTGAGGAATGGTTTTCAAACATTCATGGAGGTCAAACGTGACTGAGAGGATAATTAGAAGATGCCTTTTGTTTGGAAATGTCATTGTTTAGCTGATGGGGGTCATCGGGGCCAGCCTGCAGGAGTGTAAGCCTGTAGTTCCAGTATGTGCTTCAGAAAAAAAGCAGGCAGCTGAGTTAATGTGAGACAGTGTAATTGCATGCAGCTTTAATCGTAGTGCCAGAGACAATTTATTTCAACGAAAAACCTCAGATGTGCTTCGGCGATAAAGTCTTTGAATGTCAATATTTATTTCGACAAATCCAGCAACTATGATAAGGCTGATTGAGCATGATTAAAGTAAGGAACAGAGTGTGATTATGGTTAAGAAGAAGAAAAGAAAGAAACCAATTTGCTGTACTGAACATCTAATATCTCACTTTACAACTGACACAGTACTTCCTACATGACTGGGTACACATCAAGCACTGCAGCATCAAATGTATACAGTACATTTCCATAATGGTCATTTACATGAAGGGGAACTTTCTTTATATTACTCCCAGTGTTTATTTCAACCTGCTGGAAGCATCAGATAGCTGGAGTTTACTCCAACATGACAGGTATAGGATTGAGAATGAGAATAAATCTCACTCATTTGCATATGATGAATAGCATTTAGATGCAGGCTGCTCTCACATGGAAACTCTCTTCGGTCCAACCTGCTGCTGACACCAGCATGACCCCCTCCACTGAAACCAAACAGTCCTGTCAGCCCCTGAGGAAATATCTTTAACCTGTCCCACTGCATCCTCAGGATTACTTACATTACACACACACACACACACACACACACGCACACACACACACACACACACACACACACACACACACACACACACACACACACACACACACACACACACACACACACACACACACACACATGCTAATCTAATAGTATAACAAATAATATAATACAAACCAAACAAATAACAAACGCAAATGCATTAACATTCATTGTAATAAAACAAAATGCGGAATCTGTTCATACTGAACCAAACTCAACCACACAGTTACGCCACACTGCTACACATGTGACACAGTGACATACAGTCAGGATAATACAGTCACAACAACAACAACAACCATAAAGCACAAACATGCACATAGCAGTGTGTCAATAGCATCCCTGACTCTGCAGGGAGACTGTGCTAATCAGATTAGCAGGGTTAGAGGGTCTGGAAGGTGGAGGAGGGGGTCTGTTTTTTGTGCATGTGTGTGTGTGTGTGTGTGTGTGTGTGTGTGTGTGTGTGCGCGCGTGTGCATGTGCCCAATAAGAGAGCAGATGTAACAGGCCAACAGCAAGGCTCAGACCGTCTGTTTCTCTGATTTCTGTCTCAGTATCTCCCTCTCTGTCTGTCTATCTGTCTGTCTCAGACGGGTGGGGTCTATGCAAACACAGAGGTATCAGAAAATGTTGGCCATGTGGCAACTTAGAGGTCACTTTTTCCACAACTCACCTCTTGTGATATCTGTGGATGTACTCTGGGTTTTATCTGCCAAGTATTTGACATATCTGTCTCTGCAGCACAATAAAATGGAGGCTCAAAAGAATTTCACTTGTTAAAGTGAGATAAAATTCACCTTATTGGTATTTCCTTTATCTTGTCTTTGTTTGCATATTTGGCAATCTTTAGATTCTGCAGAGTAGTGTAGAATCTGTAGGCAAGATTTGTCTTTGACAGCCTCGTTTAAACATAAGAGAGAGTGATGAAGTTACGTTACTTCAATATTACAATACTTGGATTAGGTTAGAGACAAGTAATTAGTAACTGTTCGGCACTGATTACGCTTCCTCCACAACAATGTTGGTGACACAGACTGGTTGAACATAAGCATTTTGTAGGAAACACAGATGCACATTCAGATCTATTAGAGAAACATTTTAACCTGACAGGACGGCGGATTACAGAAACTGCTGAATTAGCTGCTTTTAAGACATAAGACTGAGCCCTGGTTGTAATTTAGCAGATAGAACTTTAATCAATCAAATCTAGAACTCAAAACGAAGAAAACAACATGCAGTTTGTACACATTTTTACAACTTTCATGGCGTTATCTGGTTTAAAGTGGCCTTGACATGATGAAAACTGGGCTGTTGGGTACTTAAAACAAGCCCTGGACAGATCGTACCATTCGAGCCAGGTCTGGGGGAGGCGGTGGAAACCCTAACCCGCAATTTCCATCTCCAACACAATGTTGTTTAGATGTCTTCCCTCCCTCTCCTCCACCTGAGTCACTCCCTCTCACCGCAGGCTTTTGTCTCAGTCTGGTTCACCCAGGCCGCCTCTGTCTATCCCCTCCACATGGCTCCACGGCCTGATCCGCGTCAGCCTCGCTCTGCCGCAATGTTTAGACAAAGTGAAAGAGACAGAGACACACTGGCTGTGGAGGAGAGTGATTCTGAAGTATTCCGCCTTCTCAGTCTGTGTAACTGCCCCCGATGTTTGTCTCAGAGGGTTTTAAAGGCTGGATCCGTAAATCCCTGAGGAGTAAACAGATGACGGAAGACCAAAACAGTGGAAATGAGAACAAGTTTTTAACATTTTTTTTAAAAAGGGCTCCCCTTTAATGTCATATTAAAGGGATAGTTCTGTTGTTTGTTTTTTAATGGGGTTGTATGAGTTACTTATCCATAGTCAGTGGATGGCGGTTGGCACACCCCCATTGTGCAGAAGCAGGCAGGAGGACGGGTACAGAAGCTAAGAAATGTACGGCTGTGGCGGGGGCAGCAGCTAAAAGTATATTATCCACCTTAAAAAAATCAATATCATAAGTGCAGGCCACTACTTCCACAGCTTTATCTTGCCGTCAGACAGCCGTGTTTAAGTTTGTGTTTCTGGTCGAACATCGCCCCTCAGCTGCGATGAAATCCTAATATACCAGGGCCTGTCGTGAGCTATTGCTTCATTTTACAATCAGCATCCAATACAAAACCCACAGTTCAAATAACAATAACTGAGTTTTTTCCCTCAATCAAAAAACCCTCATCTTCAGGATCCCATGTAGGCAACAAGACCAAAATGCTCAGTGAGTTTCAAAATAACCTTTGGCCAACGAAAACAAAACTAACCGACAGCTCCTGCATCTAAATTAACAAGCTGTGTTACCTGCTGTTAGCCGTAAGTATTCCAACGGCTCAGCCTGGGAGCGGGAAGCCGTAACGGTTGATGGAGAAGGAGAACAATCCAGTTCTGTTAGAGCGAACACTGAAATACTGAAATACAGACTTTGGTCTTGCTGCCAGGGGTCGGCAGGCTAACGGTGCTGACTCGGGACAGCCTAAACCTCTTCCTCTTGCGGGTTGCTTCGGGGCTTTGATTTGAAAATACGGCTAAAGTCACTTTCTGCTTGTCAGTGGGTGTGTGTAGCCCCATGTCCGAGGCGTGCATGACTAACTCGCCTATCACTACAACTATAACTACCACCCCCTAGCTACTTCTTTTCTTTTTCTTCTGTGTATTATCCTTACAAGTCAGCCAACAACAACTTGGAGCGTACAGCAATAAGGTAAAGCAAAAGAAAAAAAAAGATTCCGCACCCACGTGTCATCTTTTCCAGAATTTGTAGAGCCATACCTCAAACATTTGTTGCCCAGAAACCTCTGAATGATGCTGTTCAGGGCAAAAAGGGAAACAGCAGGTCTTTATTTTTGGCAGGCAACGTGGAAGTCTGGCTTCTTAAAGCAGCGACAGCAGCAGCAGCGGCGGCGGCGGTGGCGGTGGTGGTGGTGGCGGATGCCGTTTTGGGTCACAGCATCTCCCTGTCTGCCTGAAGAACTCCTGTCATCCGTCAAACATCCATGCGTCCATCTATCCACCAGAGCGGCTAAAACTGCTCATCATGTCCTTGTGGCCTCTCCTCAAACTCCCCGAGTATGTGTGTTTGTTTTCAGAGGAGGGAGGAAGGGAAAATTGCTCTTTAAATAGATATTCAGCTATGTATAGTGTGTGTGAAGGTGCATTCGTGCATGTGTTTACAGTGCAAAGTGCAGCCCGAACACCCCAGCCCCGCGCAGACAAGAATGAAGCCTTCATGTGAGGCTCCTGTCAGAGCTCTGGACTCTCTCCAGCTCACTTTGCCTTCCAAGTCAATACTCTGCTCGGCTTCAGTTTTTCAATAGCCTGACTCTCCAGGCATGACGGAGACATTCCCTTTCAGACACACTTAAAGGGAAATGTCAGATGATATTCATGTGGACACATATTGATTCATTCGAGAGGGGGGAATCACTAACGCAGATTAAGCTCCCCACTCCTCCCTGACCTGAAGTCCCTCTGCCAAAGCTCTGTTTCAGGCACAAAGAGAATCTTAAGAGGGCTTGACTGCCGTCTGACAGCAGGGTGTTGGACCCACTTTGGGGTTTCGGGCTGAATATAAATGTTTTCGACTTATTGCGTAAAGATGTGTTGCATTTTTGTCATGGATACCGAAACAAAAAACACTTCAAGACATGCTTTTTATTGTCGCAACGCAGCGTCTTCCAGAGCGAAACAAAGAGGAGGTAGAAACAAAACAGTGCAGCACATTGGCAGTCGTGGTCAACCAGCGGTGTTTCCAACCACATTTCTGACACACCCTCAATTTAGTCTCGCTTTTTTGCCTTGGATCCCTCCAGACTGGCTACTCTTGACAAAGACCAGGAAACACAAGCAGTCATTTAACCCTAAAAACCTACAGAGAACATGGTGTGCAATTGAAGTCAAATATGACTTAGCCGCACCGGGCCCTTGGTGAAAGGAGGATTTAGCTGCAGAAAGAAAGAATGTCCGCGCATCAGGAATTTAAGTTTGTTCTCCAAAAGAAACCGACAGTATGACTCGGCTGCTGTCTCATGCAGCTTGTGACATGATCAAAGGGGATGGTCGAGCGCTATCAATGCTCTTATCATCCTATGCATGCCACTTCTCAGTGGACAGATAAGACGGAACAATTGTTGCATACCTTTGTGTTTGTGCAGAGGGGACAACTGCCTACTGTGGGAAATGATCCTGTCAGGCAGACAATTCTTTTTTTAAAGATCCAGAACATTTTTGCAGACAAACAGGTTCAGCATCGTCCCTCTGTACATTTTTTTTTTTACAAAAACTCCAATGGATAACCAAGGAACCATTGGTTTTTAATGGCTATACATGAATCCTTATTAGGTCCCAATCAATATGGGATTTTTGAGACAGATACCGATTTATCTGGCTCTAATCTTTGAAATATTTAAATCCTATGAAACCAGAAGATACAAACATTTAGTCCATAGGCTAAAACTCTGTTTGCTCGGACAACAAACCATTTTACCTCCAGCTTTGATGGAGGTGTGTCCTCTTCTTGCCTTCACACTTTTAAAAGTCAACACTCCCACTCTGGAAACTATCCTACAGTAAGGTATACTGTAGCTGTAGCTATGAGGCAAACGTGTCATGCGTCATGCCTATGTAAAAAGAAAATACTGTGGACATTCCTCCTCATCAGTCATGTTATTCTTGGCCCTGGGAGCACATTCTTACACCTGGCCCGGACCCTCTGCAAACCGCCACCCTGCCCTATGAGAACAGTCAGCTTCTATATGGCGCTGACTGCCAGACAAGCAAAACATATGATGGGCCCTTCAGATAAAAACACACACTTGTGGGAGCACAGACAAGCTCAAGAGTTAAACCAAATCATGGTTTCAGGTACATGAGTCAAGGCATGTGGATTAGATCAGGCTATGACCGGAAATTAGTTCTGTTTTCAAAATAAAAGGGGTCAATTTTAAAAAAATTTTTTTGATGAAGTGACCAGAGTGTGCAAATCCTGCTGAATATAGACAACTGTCGCCTGCTGGTATGGAGAGTTATTTCCTCTCACTTTGGCAATTGGCTGTAGTCTTTGTGGTGTGTTCAAGTGCTACTTTCTGGCCAAGACACGGGTGACGTTAGGCGACGTAACAGTCAGGCTTCGTCACTACTAGTTGGTTAGGTGTGCCGTGACCTTTAGGCCTAAATGAAGACCTGAATTTGTCTTGTTTCTTCTAAATTGTTACTCATCACTTGATGGGTGCAGTAGAGCCTAATTGCACTTATTGTACCTCGATCTTTGTAACTTTTAAGAGATATCTTTGTTCTTTTGTTCCTGATGGGATTGGGGTGTGGCGCTCAGACAGTGACCGTGGCAACCGTGATAGTGATCCTGTTCACCCTATTACCCAATAAGAACTGTACACCTGTTTTAGGTGGACCAGGTGTTTGGCTGTGTCCATTTTGACTCTGATGAAGACACAGTAATGCAAAAACATAAGTTTGCTTCCACAGTTAAAGACTAATAATCAATCAGTGTTCTCCAGACCCTTATTTCCCTTTGGGTAGAATAAAGTGAACCTGAGACTTTTAAGGGCAGTGGCACACCGGGGCTCCAGGAAGTCACCCAGGTATCCATCATGGTCTCGTCTTTATAGCCTACTAAATTATATCTTGCTATCTTGCTATTTCTCATTAAGCATAAAAAAACGCTCCCATTTCCCAAACTCGGCTTTATTTCGAAAAGCTGGAGCGGAAGTCGTGTGTTTCATCCGAGCTTACTTGACAACATTAGAGTGAGATGAGGCGGACCGGAGTCTCCGCGCTCAGAGCAATCAGCGCTCAGACAGAGACACGCAGAGAGGAGAGCAGCGCGCAGGGTTCACCTCCTCTTCAGCTCCTCTCCATCATGGCTTCTCCTCGGGCTCGCGTCCTGCTCTTTGCCGGATAAACTTTTGGACTTAACCTTCGTATCATGGGATTATACCGTCTGCGCGCTCGGCCCCGTGGATCTATACAGTCTTGATGGAAACCATGTCACCGCAGCAGGGGACCATGGGGCAGAACAGGTCCGACTCTCTGACCGGAGAGAGCAAGGCGCTTCCCGACAACAAAAAGGTACAAGTGACGCTTCTCTCTGGGACTTCTGGTGCTGACGGAGGGCTGACTGTGGACACTGTTTTGCGCTTTTGCGCACGGAGTTGCCACGGTATCATAGTCCTATAATGCCCCTGCAATATCTCCCAGTATGGTGTGTCCATCTTCAAGAGTTTAAAGACTTAGAATAGAGATGTTTCTCTAAAGAGCTTTTTTGTTTGAATTTCAATCTTTTTTATCATTTAGTTATTTTTGTCTCTTAATATTCTTGCAAATCTGAGTTGTTTGGCGTGATTCAAGTCGGTTTGGGCAGAATAATGAGTTGATAATGGTGTCACTCAGCCACAGTTGTGTTTTGAGTATAAAAGAATATTATTTTAGCATATTATTTTAGCATTTTTTGAGCAAAAAATTATTATTTTAGCATTTTTTGAGTATAACAAATTATTATTTTAGGCATTTCTGTCAGGTTTGTTCTCTCAGACCCATATTCTATACGATTCAGTGCGTTTGATGTATCTGATGAATTAATCCTTCGTTTCCATTGCGCACAAACGTTGTGGAAGAGACAAAAATGGATATTTTGTAATAATGCTGCCAAATCTTTTATTGGTTAAATAACATTTTAATCTATAAAAACACTCAAATCCCCATCTGACCACTGGATCATTCACAGTCTCTGGTCCCTTTGTGTTATCCTGATTAAAACAATATCAGACTGAGCCGAGGAGCCGAAAAGGAACCAAAGAACAGAGCAGGATAATGTGCTGATAGTGATTATTCCTTAATCAGACAGACGGGAGTCACGATGCAAACACAGAGGGAAGAGACATCATCTGAAGTTACTCCTCATTTCTTGAAGCAATAAAAAAACAACAACACATGGATGAATCGTTCGGGCTAATCTCTGACTTTCCTGTAAATACACTCCTCATTGTTACACTTATCTATTATAGCTTTCTAACCCCAGTGTTGGTCTTTGATAGATAAGAGGGGATTCTTCAGCAGCTGGCCAGCTAAATTGTAGTAAACAGCGCCCCCATGCAACGCGCCTTTAAAGCAGTGTAACTGCATCTTCCAGCAGGGCATGTGATCAGCTCAGGGGGGAGCTAAGATCTGATCCGAAAGCAGCTATTCTTTGGCAAAAGTTTGAAATAAATGACCTCTAACACAACCAACGCAAACACCATGAGTGACATTCTCAGATAAATCATTTGTGCCTTGAAATGTAAAAGAAAAAAGAAAGACAAAGAATAATGAAGGCTGAGCAGAGTAATGGAGTTTTAATGACAAAATAAATTAACCAGCCCGGATCAATTCACTGTGTAAACTTGGCCACGGATCGACATCACAATCAATGCATGATTAACAGTTACTGTACGACAACAGTAGTCCAAAGCACTGTTACGGAGTCACCCTCCAGTTCCTTCAACCCAATACATCACGTTTTGGCAACCGTATGCACTTACTCATGTTTTTTTTTCACAATGTTTTTCCAAGTATTTCACCACATCCCAGCTCGAGGCTCGCTCTTAGTGAAATTCGCTCTCATGAATCCACAACTGTTGTTACTGTAGCCCCCTTTTTTCCCTTTTTTTTTTTTTTTATGAGCAGTTGCTGCACTCTGGCCTGGTTTGGAAAGTTGTGAGAAATGAGCTGTCAGGCAGAGCAGCAGAAACTCGAGCTTCGCTTTATCATCCTGCATAAATGTAGAGTTTCCACATGCCCCCCCTTCACTCAGGAGTTGTTTGCTTGCTCAGATGCTTGTGTGTCAGAACTTGACGCGCACGACAGGTACATGCATACTGTATGTTTTTCTTAAGTTAGTGTCTACAATCAATGCTTCCTATTTTCTGCAGATATTCAGCCACTTTTAAGACACCACGGCATGTCAATGTCTTTTTCACAAGAAGGAAGCCTCATTGTTTCCTCATACCAACTGGTGTTGAGTGTTTTCATGTCTGCTCTGCGTGTGTGCTGTCAATCAATCAGTGTCTCCAAGCCTGATTTCACTGTAAACACGCACTAATGTGTCTTAAACAGACCGTTACTTATGAAATTTGTATGGAAAACTGTTGACTTTGCATAAACTGACCCAGTTTGGTCTATTACATGAAACTAATGAAAACCTTACCCTAACCTCAACCATAATATTTTCCACAAAACCAAATTAAACTGATCCAGAGTGTAATGAAATCGCTTTCATCAGCTCATTTCAGGCCCGCTTTGCACTTTGTAAAGTGTGCATTTTAAAAAACAGCACATTTGGAGAAATGTAAAGTACAGCAGATGCGTATTTGTTTCTCCGAGCTCCCCCACGATGCAGGTTTTAGTATCTTTGGCCTGTACGATTCTTCCTTCAGCACTTCTAGAGGAGAGGAATGTTACCCATAAGTCACTGCAAAATGAGTTTAGGAAGCGCAGTCTTACTTCATTTCTGTCCCCACTTTTTGACTGTTTCCCTGCCAAACCTTCTCCCAGATTGAATGACTGTAGCGTATGTGTGGGGCTCACGCGGTTCGGGTATGTCGTAAATAGATTAGGTTTAATTGAAATAGTTGTGGTGGCGGCGGGGATGCTTTTCATACTTTTGTGAGGCTGCGTACCATTTAGCATGTCGCAGTGAGACTGTAGGAGGGGTCAATAATGTTGAGCAACTGCAAGAAGATATTTCTCTTGCTCATTTATCTTTCTGTCAGTCACCATCTTTAAACATTTAGCTCACTTCCCCAGTTCTACTTTTCCTTCTTCACGGCTGTCACTTCTCCTTTTCTTTGAGTCAGCATCCTCCCCTTTCTCTTCAAGTGTCTGTCCCTCTCACTGCCCATAGATACTGGAGTTTGGTCTATTTCCCTTTCCTGTATTTCCTGCATTGACCACAGCAAACAGCCATCATCAAGCAGTGCTGACTGTGTGCTTTTCAACCATGTTATTTATCATTCATCATGCAATGCAAAGCAAAGAGAATGGTGGCTGCTCCCACTGACCCATCTCCCCCTCTCCCCCTCTCTCTCTCTCTCTGTAGAAGATGAAGAGCTTGGCCCAGAGACGACAGTCTGCTCCATCACTGGTCATCAGCAAAGCACTTACCAGATCCAGAAGCACATCCAGGTATGAAGTGAACACACACGCACACGCACACGCACACGCACACGCACACGCACACACACACACACACACGCACACACACACACACACACACACACAACCTGCTTTCATAATAATAATAAAGAGCTGCTGTGGCGCTGACATCATTGTTGGCCTGTGGTTCCTCAGCGGAGCGATGAGCTCTCTCAGTAGAGGGCGTTACAGATGTAGCTGCTGCAGAGAGCACCACTGGAAGAGCCATTAACCCTGCTGTACAGGTTTTACTGGTTTCTGTGAAATTTGGATCTCTAAGTTTACTTTTTCTTCTAGTTTCTTCCTAGCTCTCTACAAACTTCTGGTGCCTCTCGTTGTTAAAAACTGAATACCTTCTTATGGATGGTTGATGCATGCGTTGACTCACAAGCTTCTCATTGTCTTTCATTGAGTTCTCTCACTCATCTCTCCTAAAACAGTGAGATTTAAGCGAGTGATAGAACAGAGGTTAGAGCTGCAGGTTAAAGTCACCAGCCTCACTGGAAAATCTGGATGAAGAAAAGTGAGCCCAACCGGAAGGTTGTGCTTCCTCTCCGACGGCTCTGGGCTGTACACTCTCTCTGGAGAAATACAGAGTTTGTAAAAAAAGTTGTAAACTGAGATATTTTCACATGATTCAGGTAGTTTTCCCACATTGCTTAGAACTGGTTTCAAACACCAGTACCAAAGGGTTGGCCTCCCCAACTCATTCACGGCTTAGAGTGGGTTTAAAAGCCTCCGTCTCCCAGAGCTATCAGGCTTTTCATCACCCTCGTATCGCACAAATCCCTTCCTTTTCCTTTTAACAGGGTCGGAAATAAGTCATTACAAACCCCTTGGGGATTTTTGTCTCGTGTGTCTTTTGGTGCCAACCTTTTGGGGGGATTTTAGAAGGGAAAAGAAACAATTTAGGGAATTTCATAGAGCTTTAAAACTTTGAAGAAAGACGAAAGACGTGTTACAATGAAACAAACAGCTTGAAGTTAAGTCAAGAATTGCAAAAAGAAAGTGCGTCAGGAACCCTGAAGTAAAGTCACGGAGTTTCCTGTGGAATCGTTTTTGCGAAACCTTAAAATGCTCCTCAAAGTGTTTAGGGGCTTTAAAATATGGGCCGTAGTAATGTCTCTAATGAGCAAATGCCTGGTGATAAAGCTTGTTGTGGTGCAAATATGTGGGAGCTGGTGGCAGTTTTAGTGTTTGCAGAGAGAGATCAAGCAAGCTGAACTGTGAAACTGGACCATTTAGACCAGTGCTGAGGGAAACACTTCACTGTAATCTGGGTCAACGCTCTTGGGGCACTGTGTGCGTGTGTGCGCGTGCGTGTGTGTGCGTGCATTCGTGTGTGTACTTAATAAAGTGGCATAGAAGGGAAGGGCGAGACATGCAAACTATTGAGCGAATGTCGTTTAGTCTGACCAGTGTGTGTGTGTGTGTGTGTGTGTGTGTGTGTGTCTGAGAGTGTGTGTCTCAGGATGTATGGAGCCAGCCAGGGCTTGACACTCTCAGCTGTCACCCCTAACCTTTGACCTCTCATCAGGAGGTGTAGGGGCCAGTGGGGGTCACCTGGGGTCAACACCTCCCATGTCAGTGAGTGTGTGAGGTGTTCATTAATGTCCGGATGTGGGTCTGTGTGTGCAGGGGGTGATACCAGCGGAGACGTGAAATGATTGTGGTCAGGTGACTCTCAGTTGGTAAAGATGAAAGGTCACCGTAGAGATTATTGTGAATTTCTTTCAGCAGGTCATTTATTTTCATAGGTTTTTAGAAATATTATTATTGATCTTTCTTGTTTTCTTTGTGTTATAAATGAATGTGTGTGTGGAGGCTTTTCAGATAATCTCCATGCTTTGGTAACTGTAACTATAACACCCTAAAGTCCTGTTAATACCATTTTAATGGCTGCGTCAGTTCTGCCAACAGTTCTTGGCAGTGACTTACTCATTATTGCATGAAACCTGAAGAGCAAGAGTAAATATTAAAACATAAGCAGGGCTGATGTTTATAACTATGACTGGCTTTCTTTTAAAACAACAACACATAACACACACAAGTTTATATTTTATAGCATGGTTCATTCTCCAACTGTGGTCTGATAAACAGTAAATTCACAAACTCGCCAAACTTATTTTGTTGAACAATCTCTCCTCATTCCATACATCGGTGTTTATCAATGATAGTTGATCGATCTGATTTATTAATCTCAGTTTGCCCAGTTTGTCTAAAATAGCATTTACTGCCTTTACAGTGTGGCCACTTACGGGCATTGCAACATACGTATGCAATTCGGTCCAAGGTTATTTATATCTATGTGCGTCTCTCCCTCTCACACATGCTGCTTTTGGATTATAATCTCATATATCATTGTTTTTCTTAAAGCGATATCGTCTGTGAGGAAATTTCAGCGGCAAATAGATCCGTTGATGATACCAAGTTTGGAAAACCTGAATTACAATCAAAGATTTATTCATTTTTTTTTAAATTATTTGATATAATTGAGTCCAAGCTGCATCTTTAAGGTCTAATTTGATGACCTTCTTCATTCTAATGCTGTATTTAGGCGTCAACTTGATGATGCCTGAAAAAAATACCTGAACACATACAACAAGAGTTTCATTTGCTTATACTTCTTCCTCTTCTTCTTCATTTTGCTCCCTCTGGTCTGCATTTCCCATCAGGCCAAGAGGCGTTGAAAGGCTCTCTCGCCTTCAGCTCAGCCTCACCTCCTCACACACACACACACACACACACACACACACACACACACACACACACACACACACACACACACACACACACACACACACACACACACACGCACCTCATCCAGAAGTATAACCTCATCCCTCAGCCTCGGGGCTTACAGTACAGGGACTAATGTGTTCAAACTGGAGCATAGGTCCCCTCCTCCACAGGCAATGAAATCTATACAGCAGGGAAGAAGGTGGTTTCACCATAAAGCATAGAAACACATGATTGGCTGACAGCCCTGACCCCACACTCTATCAGAAACAGTATCACTACGAAGTGTCCCACCTCTCTGTACGTTATTCTTGCACCCTAGTACACAGACACGTTCGTATTTATATAGCTGTGAGGACATCACGGTATTTATTTAACCTCAATTAGGCCGCGTTTAACTCTTAGAAAAAAGAGAAAAAGTTCTTAATTTTGGGTGATTCTTTTGTGATTTTTTTTGGTTGTTTGAGGACACGTGGTGCTCAAAGTGACACACACTCGCTCACTCATCATGCAAAAGACATTTCCTGGTTTGAATAATGAGCTCTGCTAAGGATATCATGGCTGGCAGCCCCTGGTCACTTCTCTTTTACTGACTGAAAAAAAGGGGAAGAGTTTCAGTATTCTGACCTCATCCTGCATGTGTATGTCCCTCTGTGTATGTATGTCCCTGTGTGTGTATGTGTGTGTGAGTGTGTTTCCCCTGGCATTATAGAGCGTGTTGTGTGTCAGCCAGTGATGACATTATAGTTTGCCTATGGAAATGATTTGGCACAGTGAGTCAGGTGGGAGCAGGAAAGAGGCAGAGGGTGGAAAAGATGTGAAGCAGTGAGTTTGATTTAAAAGATCATCTGGTAGCCTGCTCGGTCTTTCTGCAGGTGTCCTGTCAGACACACTCATGTGGGCAGGACGGTGGCATCTTCTTTGGATTTTCCATGAATGAAGTGTTGTGTGCAACTTTATCAGTTCATAGACAATTTCCACCTGGGTCTGCAGTCCCCCCCAGGTCTTCAGAGCGTTTAAGCTTTTTTCTGTCAAATTAATTCAAACCAGCTTCAGATAACAGACAAATACATGCTTGTGTCAAATGAAAAATGTGTATACGGTGTATTAGTGCTGTTATAGGTAAGACATAAATAAAGTATGGAGTTGGGGCAGGGGGTATTCAGAGAAAAAGCGATTAAAGTTGCACATTTACGAGAAAGAAAAATGCATATTCTCTGCAAATTTACAAAAACAAAACAGAAAAAAGAGATTATAAATCATAAATTTGCAAGAAAAAAGTACCTACATATAACACACACATAATCAGTTTGTTATAATTTGAGTATTCAGAAATGTGCCCTTTGTGAAATGTATTTGTATTGTCTTCTTAACTGCAGCTTTTGTTGCAGCAATGAACAAAAGCCGCCACTGTGGCTTTAGGGGATGGTACAGACCGGCCTGTCTGTGCAAAATGACATCTTCTTTAGTCTGCACGTCTCTTTCTCTCTCTCTCTGACTCACATACACCGAGCCATCAATTGATTCTTGTCTGGACAGCTTTTATCTGAGAGAAAGAGGTCAAACAGCTACTGGTGATGCAAACCTCCTCATGCACAAACACACTCACACACACACACACACACACACACACACACACACACACACACACACACACACACACACACACACACACACACACACGCACACACACAAGTTCAATGTGGGACAGACAGACGAGCACTCATGCACTCACACTTCATTCAGTCCTTCTTGCGTTGACTTGGACTGATGCCATGAAAACTTTAATGTGTTGGTGGCCTTTTAGTCAGATTTGCAGAAAGACGGATGATACAGATGATACAGAAACACAGATACACACACACACACAGTCAGTGTTATTAAAAACGGAGCAGATGGAGACTTATATAAGTGTGTGTCATTGCTGCCCTAGGGGAGGCCGTCTGCTCGGTCAGGTCAGACCATTTGACAGCTGAGGTGACGTAACAGTGAAATGTTAAATTCAACTTGCAATAATGAGGCCGCATTGGAGCATTAAGGCCTTGATATTAAAACAAAAATACCATTGCAGAAGAAGAGAGTGGGTGAAGGGAAGACAAAAAGAGGATTGAGAGAAGATGATCGGGAAGAGAAAGTTATCCTCAGGTTGTGTGTTTACAGGTGCTTTTGTGTCTATCATGGTCGTGTCCATGACTAAGGCTTCACTTACCATTCCTGTCCCAGCCTCCATGATTTAAGCACTCTGAGTGAGTGTTTGCTGCACAAACACAAGGACTAATGCAACAGCTACAGACATGTCAGTCCACATTAATGATGCAGCTCCCTGCTGACATCGTCAAGTCCAGTTTCGCTTCTCTTTCTGTTGCAGGAGTTTCACTTGGACAGTTTCACTCAATGGACTGACACTTTATCTTTGTTACTTTGGTCATCATTTCTGAAACCAAACGTATTCCCTGCATTCTATAAACCCTTGGTTGTATTTTATAATTCTTTTCGGTTAGTCTGTTGCTCTACAACTCTGTAGTTCTTGGTTTTATATTGTGATTCTGGTCCTAATTGAAGGTTTTGTCAATCAAGTAGACTTGGCAAAGCCCTACTTTGTGATTTATGCTTTTAAGAGCTCGCCTGGACATGAGCTCGGCAGATTTGTCTGCTTTCCAGGCTAGATAAGATCAACCTTTTATATGCAAATCATGCCCGGTGCTGTTCAATTATTCATGCTGAGACATTAGTATGCTGTGTTTGTACACCGGCCCCCTTATTGTGTTCCAAAAAGTCAACAGTTCTCCCCTGCGCGGTACTGTGCTTCAAACAAACGTGGCCATGTACGCGCGGGCAGGCTGAGCACTCAATTTATCAACATCACATGACGTACAATGGAGCCATTAGCTGCTCCTCCGTCAGATTCAAAGGACGGCCGGCTCAGCTGTCAATCTGACATTCAGGAGGGAGGGATGTGTGGTGAATACGGAAGATGTCGTCTTTTTGGGGGGCAGCAACATGTGAAAGGGGCTTAACAGCAAGGTTTGTCCATTTGTATTAGTGTGCGCAAGTGTGGGCTCCTTCTGACAGGAGCATTTCCCGGATCTGCATGAATAATACGGACAGAGGATGTGTTGATAGACTCAATGGAAATTTTTGAGACTTTTGCTCTGTGCAACTTAATTAAGGAAGCCCAACGTCTCTCTGCAGTGGTCTTTCACTCCTCTTCTGTCCTCCTGCAGTGGCATGTGGTGTGACATTTTCTCATACAAACTTCTGACGAATCAAGTCCAGACCTTGTCCAGAGTATCCCTTTAACACATGTAGCACACAACAGGAGATTTTCTGTGTCAGACACTTTCTCAATTAATAGAAAATACTATGGTTTAAGTGGGAGTGGGACCTTGGTAGAGCTTGAAGGAGGCAGGAAATGATGCAGAATACACCGCGGTCCTGTCGTTGGTTTGTAATTTGGTCATAACTCTCTTGCCGTCCCTTGCATTTATCGGGATGATCTCGTCCCTTACCGACGGATGTTTCTTGAATCTGGCCGTCTCTCCACTTAGACATTTTCATTGCTGTAGATTACTCTTCTTCTTCATCCTGGGATGTTTGTTTTCTTCCAGTTTTTGCGCAAGTCGAATGATAGAAACGCCATCAGCACACCCACTCGCTTGTTTGATGTCGAATCCAACTGATTCAGACATTTGCTCATGTTCTCTCACATAACGTTATGTGTAAAAGTCTACATAACTTCAGTTAGCTGGGCATTTGTGAAAGGGGCTTAAGAGAGCACTTACTGCTATGTTGAGAGATCCAGTAGATAAATGTTACGGACAGAGATTACTCTTTTTGAACTTTATGCACTGTGCTGAAGGAGCTGACACCAACAAAATGAAGATGTACGTACATGTTATTGCTGCCCCCTGATAAAGAAAAGATGGAAAAAACTTAATTTGTAGCAGTTAGGGGGGTAAAACATAACACAGTTCACCACATGGAAAGTATTTTCTTTCTGTCAGGAACAATAGCTGATTGTTCTGCAGCTGTTGGTTCAGCAATAGTTATAGCAACATGGTTTAATGTCCTTTTCTACAGCGAGTATTGCTGGCCAAAAGAACGGGACTAACTCCAATTACCCCATCCTTGACCCTTTGCTTTCACAATCGTTTTTAGTTTTCAAATCCCCGTCTCGCAGGGCGACGTGTCCCATGGAGCATCAAGTTAGCTCCCTTTAATTTGAATTCTCTCAGCCCCCCCTTTGGATTTATTTTTGGATGATACACAAAGACAGATAAAAAGGGAAGCACTCCAGCGTAGTCGTCTGTTCTTCGTTAATTAATTACATAACCAATCACTTATGCAATGCAGCTGGAAGGACGCATTGGTGTATGAGAGAATCCACTGTTTTTCTCAGAAAGACTTGGACAACTACCGGGCTCTTTGTTGAGCGGGTTACAAACGGTATTGTGTGTGTTTGTGTTTGTCCTCGTGGGGATCAAGGGCGTGCATGTGTCAGAGAAGCAACGGAAAGTAGAAGTATGTTACGAAGTGGGTGTGTACATGCGTGAGAGGGCAGACGGCATTTGTGGATGTTTGTGTACATGAAAGAGACACAGAAAGGTGTAAGTAGAGATTTAGGTCTTTTATCTGGTAGGGAAGGGTAAACAGGAAAGGATGGAGCCCTCAAATGATTTCCTCTTCCTCCAAATATCCCCCTCTGTTTACATCGGTCCGTCAGCGGGACATATTGACAGCAGGGAAACGAGATAGACCGTTTTAATTCAAACAAAACTCGAAAGATAGTTTTTGTTGGTAAACAAACGAGCACGTATTTTTTCATAAAACTTCACAAATGGCTTTTTTGAAAGGAGAAAAAAAAACAGGAAACAAAAGAGCCAGACAAGACAAGCAAGGTTTTTTGGAAGAACAGTTCATCGGGAATCTGTGACACTATTTATGTCACATGTACTAACAGAAGTTGCATTGATGTTGGCAGGAGCGCCTGTAGCTCCATCTCAGCTTCGTGTGGCTGTTTAGATCAACAGAGCCATCTCTGTTCAGCTCCAAAACATGCAAATAATAATGCATTTGTAGCCAAACTGCAGGTCCAAAAGTGCAATATTTATTTGACTAATAATGCTTGATTATGTGTTTGGTTCCAACTGTGAGCAGTCAGTAAAGGAAATACAGGAAATAACAAGGGAAATGTTTCACTTTTGGACTTAAATGACGCTGCACAAGCTACTTTGGACACTTAAGCCTTTTCACAGCCTTTTCCATGTTTGATTCACCACAACATGGACCTCATGCTGTTGCGTCATTATTACACACTTTGGAAGAGTTTTGAAAATCCCCTGGCTTACTACGCCGTAAAAACACTAGAGTGAATAAAGTAATATACAAGATGTCAATAACTCTACCTCCTTAGATTCCGCTTCATAGTTTTGGCCTGCAGCCATGAAATACACTTAGTCTACAGCAATGTAGCATGTTTGCTCACATGTTGCCTCCTACTGAGCATCAGTGATGGTGTGTTACGTTTTCCAACATTCACTTTAAGGAGCTGCAGTCTTCTTGTGATGGTCAGTAAGCAGCTCCATTGTGTCTCTCTGTCTATCTCTCTCTCTCTCTCCTTCTTGCAAATTTGTGATTTGTTCAGTTCATTTTATTAATTATTATTATTATAACAGTACTAACACATATCAGGCGATCCAGATGAAACTGACCTGACTTGACTTGAATTTGAGTCTAATAGTGTATTTCATTCTTTGTGTCTTTTCCACAGGGAGAGCTGTCTGACGCCAGTCAGCCCAGAGTCCTGTCCCTTGGTCCAGGCCTTCCTGGCTGAGTGTCCACGCCGCCTACTCCTAGGTCATGCCCAGACGCAGCTAAAGACGGGCCTGCAGACCCAGGAGAGACATCTCTTCCTCTTTACTGACACGCTGCTCGTTGCCAAAGCCAAGTAAGTTTCCTTCTGTGTGTTTTGTGAAATGACAGAGGATGAAGGAGTGTATGTTTATGTGGTTGTGACGGAGACGGAAAATAGAGACAGGGAGACACGGACAGAAAAATTAGAGTGAAATAGATCTGAGAAACAAAGAAGCAGCATTTCATCGAGTTGTTTCTTTAACATTGATAGCAAAAACAATTTGTAAAGGACAGAGATATATCCTTTTGCTGTCTATCCCATACATTTTTCTTTCCCTCGCTTCACTGCTTCTTAAACTTCTCCCTCCCTCATTTTCTCCCCAGTATATAATTATTTCCCAGCCAATTAAATCCATATGAAGCCTGGCTCAGATCAAAGCCACAATGGGCTGCTGCTGGGCCTGCAGTATGAGGCTCCCCACCCACAAAGTGCCTCACACACACACACGATCAAATATAGAACCTTAAAGAGCATGTTTATGTTTTTGAAGTCCACATACATGCTAACACACACACACACATATAAACACATAGGCATTGACTCAATGTAGACGAATCAGGACCTCTGTGGTCTGTCCTAGGAGTCATGTGCCAGTGGGTGGAGCTGACCCTTCCAGCACAGGGAGTATATGCTTTAATTGGCCATTAAATTGTAGTTGAGCACAGGTTGAGTTTAAGGAATGTGTGTTGGTATGTGTGTGTATGTGTGTATGTGAGAGAAGAGAGGGGGAAGAAGTTAATTGATGTGTCTGCACATTTCTGTGCCTTTCTATCTCTGTAACAGCAGAGAGAGTATGTGTGTAGGCCACATGTGTGCATTTCCCCCCCCTCTATAATCACAGATGTAGTGGTGGGTAACTACACTTCTACTGAGCGCGCCTGCCATAGTTAGATCTTTTAATAATTCTAATCTATATAAAGGATTTCTTGAAGGATTGCCATATGTTAGAGGTTTTTGGGGAAAATGCTCTTTGAGGAAAATGAAAAGTTAGTTTTGAACAGTAGAGGATCCAACTTTGTTCCTTGCGGAGCCCCTCGATAAGGGAGTTTCAGGTTTTCTACGCAATCTTTTACAAAAGAAACCTTATAGGCTTTTCTCTTTTACAAATATTTACAAAATATATTGTTTTGTCAATCAACAGATTATTAATCTACAAGAATTTCAAAACAAATCAACATTTTTAGTGAATGCATCCTGTCAAATGTGGCGATTTTCTGCCTCTTCTGTTTGTAATCTATGTAAATTGAATATCTTTCAGTTAGGGACTGTTGACTGTTGAACAATTTTGGGTTGTCATGTTGGGCATTGGGCATGATTTTCCATTGTGTCTGCTGCAGGTCTCCCACTCACTTCAAAGTGAAGTCTCAAGTCCGAGTGTGTGAGATGTGGATGGCCAGCTGCATGGACGAGGTGTGTGAGGGAAGCACCAACCCAGAGAGGAGCTTCGTTATGGGCTGGCCCACCTGCAACTATGTGGCCACCTTCAGGTACACACACACACACACACACACACACACACACACACACACACACACACACACACACACACACACACACACACACACACACACACACACACACACGCCCTCACACACACACACACACACACACACACACACACACACACACACACACACACACACACACACACACGCCCTTACAGAGTACAATATAAGCACGTTGTTCACATTCAAAAAGATGAATGCCTAAATTTAAATAGCCCGTATTCAATATAACTTAATTTCATCTTATAGCACTTAAGTCAGTGCATTGCATGACACCATGCCAAGAATACTAAACATATTTTTTAATTTGCCTTTGAGCCAGTCCTTTTTTAAAGAGAGTACACTTTGTTCTGAGTTGCAAATGTACATCGTAGAGGGGAACTAGAAACTGAACACGTAACCACAAAATGCCCTAAACCCTTCAGTGTGAAGGCAGTTTCCAGTCGTTAAAGCCACTCAATCCAACCGCAGTAAAGACCAGAGTAGATAACCACACGCGCACAACAAGCTCCAGCATGCAACACACATACAAATACCTTCATATATGCTGTGCTGTATGTTTGCGCCTTCCTCAATGGCGTGCGTACGTTCTTACACACTGCAATGATAAAGGAATCCAATCATAGCTCAGGGCGAAGTCTGCGGTTTAATCTAAAGGGTGTTACATAACGAAACAAGACAGACATTTTCACACGATTTCCTCTTAATGTGTTATTTCATTATATTTTTCTTTAGCTCTGAGGAGCACAAGATCAAGTGGCTGGCACTCATCAAGAGGTAAATGCTTCATTTTTCACCCTGCCACTTTGTCTGTAATAACTGTTTTTTTGGTATTTTAGCTCATAGTTCATCTTGCAAATCAAACTTTACTGGATTGGCCATATGAACTTCTCTTCATTTCCACAGCACTGACCTTTTTGCTTTGTTTTTCCCCTACACACAGTCGGATAATAGAGGGAAAAGAGAAGGACGACCCCAAGACCATTCCTCTGAAGATATTTGCAAAGGATATTGGAAACTGTGCATATGTAAGTTAATGTTCCTTTTTCTTTCTTGTTATTTTTTTATTGCTTCTATCAGCAAAAATGAATATTGTTTGATTCGTCCAGTCTCCTAAGTATGTAATTAATGACATCACCAGCAGTACTGCCATTCTGTAACACAGCTATTTCCATAATGTGTCCAAAATGTTTCCACCAGGCCAAGACACTTGCGGTCAGCAACACTGACAGCACCACTGATGTCATCCGCATGGCTCTGCTGCAGTTTGGCATCTCGGTGAGAAACCAACGACCGCTGTTGATGCTCAGCCTAAAGTCTACTGACATATACGATGATGCGATGTTAAAAGTAGCCTCTATTGTTCGCTATTCAGCCCGGACTCTAGGAAAAAGATTTGTTAAACAGCTGATGGCTGAGATAATCAAAATTAAACAAGGTATCACCACCGTTTCAAGCCTCTATGGGGTTTTAGGCTTTTTTGTAAGATTGGTAATGTGATATGAGAATTGTGATATTTGTAATAATCTTTGTGTTGACTGTGTAACCTCAGGAATTATTGTTGGACTCTCTTCTTAGGAGGCTGACTGAGCGGTTCATGAAAGCTTTTTTCAGTCACTCAACAACAACTCAACTGTGTCCAACATTAATTCCTGAGGTTACGCAGTCAAGACAAAGACTTTACAATATCGGTCGGTTAGAGTGGAGCTGGTTTTCCACAGGAGTCTCAAACCAATCTCTCCTGTAGCAGCGTTTGCAGTGGTTTCTTTACACCACACGCATGCATTCATGAAGGTAGAAGTAATTTTCAATGAAAAGTAAATGTGCTCAGTCTGATTGTGTTTGTCTCTGTCTAGGGCTGCGTTAAAGACCACAGGTTGTGGGTGAACTCCAGTAAAGACGACGCTCCCTACCCTCTCATTGGTGAGCCCACCTGTCTTAATAACACATAATTATGTAAAACATTCCCTTTAAAACTCCATCAGACAAAAAAGACAAATACTTGTTTCCCTCTAGTGTTGTGTTTCCTTTTCCTTTTTAAGATGCTTGGCCTCCAATGGTGTGGGATAAGAGTCATGTAATACTGATGATCTGGACATTTTTCATAAATTCAACAAACTTCCTGTCCCATCCTTCCCGTGACTAACCTTTTAGCAAGCCAGGCTGTATCAATGCAGATAAAACCCACAGCGGGGGTCATTACAGCATCAGCTAAACACCAAAAACTCAACATCTGGGAGCATTTCAAAGCAGTTACTTTTGTGTCACGGTGGTATTTCCGTGACGTCCTGTTACCATGATTTTTTGTTCTGTAGTTCACACTGAATGCCCAACCTCCCAACTACAGACCGCTAATTCATCTCCACATGTAACGAGTTCAGCATTCATTTATGTCATATTTTTTGCCTCTATTCCATGCCACATGCACAGACTGCACATACCAGACACATGACCTCTAACCTCTGGACCCTTGACCTCTCATTCAGGCCATGAGTTTCCCTTCAGCATTAAGATGAGCCACATTCGGGATGGTGGGAGCGGTGGCGGAGGACTGGGAAGTGGAGCGGGGAGGGATCCAGCGAGTCCCACAGACTGTCCAGGGGTGCTGCTGCTGGATCAGTGTCTCCCCCCAGACACCCAGTGCCAGTTCATCCTTAAACCCAGCAAGGTTGCGCCAGGACAGGCTCCACTCATAGGTAAGGCCGTGGTTCCCTTTCCGGATGTCAGACTTAATTAAAGAAAGCTTTGTTTGTGAACAACTTGCAAACACTGCATTTTGCTTTTTCATTTAACTAACAAAGATCTGGCCGAGCGAATCCAACATGCTGTTTTTTGGTTCTAGTGTGAATAATAAAGATGTTTTCTTTGGGGAAAAGTTGATGCCTCAAGGTGCGTTCCAAAAATGAATTAGTAAAAGTGCTTTCAAACCAAAAATGCAATACCAAACATCCTCATTAAGTGGTTAAACTCCTCCATTTTGGGTTTAAACCTGCAGCAAAGAAATAGACATATAGCCGCTGTCAACAGTGAAAGTATGTGTCGTTAAAAATATTAGTATTATTTTCATCACCATAACATCTGAGGTTTCCAAATAAATGGTTGGTCAGTGTCAAGAATCCGTCCATGAATCTAATTCTGTATGAAACCGCAGAAAGAGTTATGAGGATGCAGAAGTACTAATGCAGAACAGAAAGTACTTCCTCAGAAATTTTCACTTACATAAACCGTTTCAGTTTGTTTTGCTCAGCCTTGACACTCAGTGGTGTTGTCAGTTGTGAGGATGAATCAGTAGGCGGGGAAGAAAAGGAGTCAACGAGAACGGTGGGAAAGGAGATTTAGCGTAGAAGAGACGCACTGTCAGAGTAAGAAAAACATGAGGCAGACAAAGAGAGAGAAATCCCCGAAGAGATGGACGAGTGTGAGAATAGGAAGATGGAATGGGAAAAGAGATGACACAGCTATTGAGTAAATATGAAGGTCATCGGAGGTGAAGGAAAAAGAAACAACAGACTGTAAGAGATAGAGAGAGGGAAGAATTTACAGCGGGAGAGACGCGGAAAAGGGGGCGTCAAGAGTGAGAGGGACAGAAAAATGAGAAAGGAAAACAAGAGGACGGTGGACAGGAACGAGGATGAGTAACGAGGGGATTCGGAGACCGGGATGGAAAAAGCAGGGGATGAGGTTTTCGAGGAAAACAAGTCGGGGAGAAAATTTGTGTGTTTTCCAGTCAAGAAGGCTGCAGTTTACCAACCACAAGCTTTGGCTCACATTCCTTTTGCCCCAAGCATAACAGAATCTTACATAATCACTCTATGGCAGCCGCGTCGCCTCAGAGGCCTTATCGTTCACACCCAACCCCAAAAACTCAACCAACGTGTTTATTGAGTAGCACAAGCCCCTTATCAGGACATTTACTCTCAAAGAATCCTGCAGGCAAAGCGGCCTTGAATGTTAGAAACTAACTGGCATGTAAAATAAACCCTTGGTGATGTCTGCAAGACTTGTCCTTTAAACATACTGCTACCAGAAATCGATTGAGGTACCTCCACTGCTCCTGACAGACTGACTGACTGATCTTTGAAATGTGCATTCGTGCATTAGAGGTGAAGGCACCAACGAAAACTTCTCTAACTCTTATGCTCCGACTGAACTTGCGCTAACTATTTATTGGCAAACTGTTCACGGGTGAGGGGTTGAAATCATTTACGCTTATTCAGTAAGATAATCTTCATAAATGGACACCACTCTATTATTTTTAAGCCTATATGCAATGGCCCGAAGTAAATAGGTAATATAGGCTATTAACGGTCTACACCACAGTGGCATGACTTCAACGACACCGCCATAAAGTTGGCGGTGACGACAACCTTTGTAGTCTCATTTAGCCACTTTTTTAAAGACACGTAATTACAAGTGGAGAATTTACTGACATATTTGATGTTGTTGAACAGCATGTTTAAATCTCTTAAACTTGTGTTTACCTTAGTCCTGATATCAGGCATCAAAAACATCCAAACCCCATTAAAATAAAACAAACCCATTGACTTTGAGACGAGGGGACTGGAAGTGCAAAAAAGAAACCTAATTTCTGTGTTTAAGGAAAAAGTTAAACAATAAACCCCTTTTTTTTCCCATTTGACAAAAGAACTTAGAATATTGTCTAAACACAAACAGCTGTGCAAGAACTCGAATAGAAAAAAAGATTTCCATTCTGATACATGACTGTCGATGGACACATTTCAGCCGATACCAAAGAAGCATTGAAGTTCAACATCCAGTCCAACTCACAAACCATAATTATGCTACAGAATCCAAAAGCAAAGATGGCGTGCACTCTCCCACTGGAAGACGTCCAACCTGTTGCCGGAGTATCTGCCATAATGTTGTGCTTGTCAGTGGCCAAAAGTCTGCCTGTCGCAGGGCTGGATCACCATTACAAGCCACGCCGTTTACAAAAATACACCATCAAACAGCCCGAGAGGTTCATCCCCGGGAGCTGACTGCACTGCAGTGTGGATTTATTATGGGAGGCTCATCTGGAAGGACTGAGCATCTAATCTTATTTATGTGAGGAGTTCTTAGAAATGAAAAAGTAGGACACTGAAGGCCCCTCAGAAACCAAATTTTCTGATCTGGCATTTCTATCTCCATGACATTGTTTATCAGTTCCTTCTAAAAAACGCTTATGACCATTTAAAAAGTGATAGCAGGAGATCATAAGAGGATACACGCTGCCCACCCAGTCGACAATTTCCTTATTCGCTCTATTTGAAACCGTTCCCTGATTAGGAAACGTTAATGATGTTACGGCTGATTTACAGCAAGGCCATGTGTTTTTCGAGGATGGTCAGGCCTGCTGAGAAGTGCCAGAGCAGGCGGGTAATTCTGTTACTGATGGACTCTGTTAAAGAGTGTGTTCAGGCACGGCGCCACGACTGGTCGTTAAATAATGTGAAGTATGTCACGTAGTGTATGGGTTCCTTTGGGCCGCTGGATCCTCCACCCTCTGAAAGAATCTTCCATTAGCCAGGAGACCCACCCTCAGATAGTCACAATTGCTTTATAACGTACATGTTACTGTTTCAAGACTTCTGATGAAGAAGTGGTGACATTCGAATGATTCACGGCAGCTTTTGCAAATTTACAGACAGGTATTTTAGAGTATTTGCAATCCAGAATATAACTTATGATTATTTTCATTATCAGTTTTCACATGAACATTTTCACAGTCCTTGTAAATCAAATTGCAGACACTGAAACCAGCAAATGTTTGATGTTTGGTGTCTTTAAAGGGGACATATCATGAACAATCTGGAGTATCTGGAGTGCCTACCGACACACACACTGTGAAATAAGACTGAACCAAGTCAATATTTTGTGGGCTGCCGAGATCAGCTCAAGCACTAAAACGGAGCATTTCAGAGAGTGAGGTTTTTTAACATTTAAACTAGAATGTTAGTATGTTCTAGTGAGCCTGTGAATGTTCTCATTTGTCCAGGTCGTCGTTATCCCCAAAGCAATTTCAGTCAAAAGCAACTGGACTTGGTTATTTGTCTGGAAAGACGTTTCACCTCTCATCCAAGAGGCTTCATCAGCTCATCAGAGCTGCATCTGACCAGATCTGGTTAGATGTGTACGTCTTCCTAGACAAATAACCAAGTCCAGTAGCTTTTGACGGAAATTGCTTTGGGCATATGTTCTAGTAGAAGCCCAAAATACAAGTATGAACCTGATTTTTTCTTTGTCCCATGAATGTTTAAATCACCGTTTTCTGCATGAATAATTTCAATATAGATGCACACATAAAGATTAGATCGAACAGTAAATGTTTGCTGTACATTCCCGTTACCGTGCACCTCAATGCACATGCAGTATGCAGTTTCATAACTGCGTGAACATGCCGAGCAGCTGTTATGTCACAGAGATCATGTAGTGAAGACAGACCTGCAGACAGACGCTTCGACACAAACAACACGGGCGAATGCTCAACAAGGAACACACAGTCATGAGCCCTCAGAGACACACAGAGCCCCATACATGCCCTCACACACAAAAGCACACGTGTGGATAAACACAGACACACACACACACACACCTCATATTAAATGGTGCTTTCGAGCATAAGGACATGTATATGTTTCTCTCAAACACTGAGTCAATGGTCCTTTCTTCTTCTCTCTCTGTCACTGTCATTGGTGTCTTTCTATCTCACCTAACCGTTTTTAGGGTGTGAATATTCGGACAGACGGAGCATTCATGTGCACGCTAAAAAAAAAGATTCAACGTCTAGAACTTTTAGGGCCAACCGCCTAACAACTCACAACCTACTTTCTTTGACGTGCACGGCAGTGACTTCAACATGCATTGCTCAAGCAACAGCAGTTTGTCTGTGTCTGAAGCCGCAGCTCACCTCTTCCTCTTCTTTCTCCCCGCAGAGCCTGGTCAGCAGAAGTCCTTTAAGAGGAAGAGGTCTCTCATCAACTGGCCTTTCTGGAGAGGATCCAACACACAGCTTGATAGCTTGCCGCTGTCCCCGACCTCCGTCTCCCCTACTCAGGGACGGCTGTTCGGACGACCCCTGAGCGCCGTCTGCTCTCCAGACCACGGCCTGCCCAAGCCTGTCATGGTGAGCTGAGTTTGAGGTCACATAGGCCAGTAGCAGGGGTCAGGGCCCCGGTCTGCAGGGGTCACGGTGTATTTGGGGAAAGGGAGATGTAGTGGTATGGGAAAGTAGATTGATTACTATCTACTGTCAGATGTCTGTAAGTTTACCTCATTCTAAATTAAAGAAATAATGCACACGCTTGACTGACTGAAGAGGTGAAAACCCAGTCTATTGATAAGCAACCCAGATGCTACACTCAGACAAACTGCTTCCTGTCTGATCACATGGTGCTCCAAAGAACCCTTTTAGAAAGACCTCACTGGATCTACATTTACTATTTCATTTCCTAATTTTGTTATAACCAATTAGAGATTAAAATGGTCTCACCATACTTATTAGCATATGCAATTTGAAGCAGAGAGAGACCTCTTACTATAGCTCTTCCTCTCCCCTCTCTGTCCTGAGCCGATAGGAATGCTCTCTCTCTCTCTCTCTCTCTCTCTCTCTCTCTCTCTCTCTCTCTCTCTCTCTCTCTCTCTCTCTCTCTCTCTCTCTCTCTCTCTCTCTCTCTCTCTCTCTCTCTCTCTCTCTCTCTCTCTCTCTCTCTCTCTCTCTCTCTCTCTCTCTCTCTCTCTCTCTCTCTCTCTCTCTCTCTCTCTGAAATGACCTGTGATTGGCCATCACACTAAATTTGCTTAAGCCTGAAAACAGACCCAAGAAAGCCAAAAAAACAAAAACAGCTTATTGGTACCTTTTATTGAATAATATAAAATAGTTTATCTATACATAAAAAAACTCACAAATTGGTGTCCATCAAGTTCTTCTTCTCTTTGTTTCTAGTGCAAACCCATTTGAGGCTGCAGAAAATAAATCATATTCATCATATTTGATTCTAGGAAATGATGAATCAAAAACATCAGCAGGAACTGAGAAACCTAAATTCTCTTAATCCAGAAATTGGATGGTTTGAACTGGTTTGAAATATTAGTGTTTCAAAGTCCAACATTAAATGCTTTCTGCTATTCGAGGCAGATAGCATTTGCTCACTCTGGCTTTTTCATTTCCAAGTTCAGCTCCTCTGTCCCGTTCAGAATATTGATACAATGATGTGCTCCCTCCAGGACATGTTGGTGTTCCTGTACCTGGAGGGGCCGTACACCAAGGGCGTCTTCAGGCGGTCGGCCGGAGCCAAAGCCTGCCGGGAGCTTCGGGACAGACTAGACAGTGGAAGTGAGGACCCGGAGATCACACACCAGTCTGTGTTCGTCATCGCTGCTGTCCTCAAGGTAACACACACACATACACACACACACACTCGACTCACTCGCGCACTTTGCCCCCTCCAGACTAGTTTGAAAGTAGACAACAGAAAGCAGAAGCGACTGATGTGCGTCCAAAGTCACAGAAGTCCAGACAGGATAATCTGTCTCTGCACGGCCACAGGCAGGCTGCCAGTCACACACACAAGGTGCTGCATTGTTCAGCATCCAGGCCGAACAGCCACCGCAGTGCTGGGCATCCAGGGAGCAGCTGAGGTGTTCTGGGCTTTCATACAGAGCCGATTCATCTCCCTTCTTTGTTGTGCTTTACCTGATTTATGCACAGTACACGAGGACCGTGTCCCAACCTGAGACATGAAACAATGTTGTTAATCAATCAATTCATTGGCAGAAAACAGCAGTAACGTGAATGTTTTCCCTCAGTGGTGAATAATGTTCTTTATATGGTATTTATTTATTATTTTACACAGGATGAGGCTGTTATAATAATGTTGTTCAAGGGATCTTTTTATGTATGACGAAAACAAATTCCCATTCAGAATGTTCCTTTATAGTTTGTCCGTTTAATTTTGACCGTCTTACCATGAGGGCTATTTCTGTTAATTCCTCAATGTGTTTCACGCACCACATGACTTTATTTCTATATTTATCCAACAGCTGTGTAAATGTGTTGTTCATGTGCCTGATGAAGGATGTTTAGACCAAAATATTGCGAGTATTGAGGGTGACATAAAGCAGCAGTGTGCAGGACCCTTTTGATTTTGATTAAAGTGAACATGAAAAACATTTGGTGCATACAGTTTCCCAAATGCAAGATGATTTCAATTCTATAGAATCCTTTTATATAACTGATAAACTCTGTTCTTGATAACGGAGCTTAAAATCTCTTTTCCGTGTCTGCATCCAGGACTTCCTGCGAAATATCCCGGGCAGCATGCTGGGTGCGGATCTGTATGAGCAGTGGATGGATGTGATGGAAGGGGAGGGAGGGGAGGAGAGGACGCAAGCTGTCCAGAGGTAAGACCTCTCTCTCCAAATCCTGAATTGAATGCCAAAATCTTCCTGCTACTTTTAAAGTAAAGATACACAACATGTCACTGTTGTTTCTTTCCCACGAGCACACACAGACACAATTTAGTCCCGCAGACATTTGGGTGATTAATTAAAGGAAAGACCTGAATAAATGAGCGTTCTGTGTGCTTATGGCGGCCCAACACCTTACTGTGACACTGTGTTTTTTTCCTTTAATTATGCCGTGTTTATGTCTAGAGAGAGGCAGAGAGACAGAGAGAGGGCATCGCTTCAGATCCAGAGGCAACAAACTAAATTCCTTTTGCTTAGGAAAATAAAAAACAAGTAACAAGAAATGTTTTCGGAGAGATTCCTCTGGAGATCAGCAAAGAACATGACAACACACACACACACGCACGCACACACACACACACACACGCACACGCACACACACACACACACACACACACACACACACACGCACACACAGACACACACGCTGTGAGGACCAAGAGCCAAGTGTTTTAGAATATTTTTTTGGTTCGCTGGAGTCATTTGATTCACATGATGTTCATCTCCTACCATCTTTCCTCCGTCCATCATTCTCTCAGGTTGCTCCACCTCCTGCCCAGTGAGAACCTGCTTCTGCTGCGGCATGTGATCGCCGTGCTGCACTGTATCCAAGGCAACGCCCACGACAACCAGATGAACGCCTTCAACCTATCTGTCTGCATCGCTCCCAGCATGCTTTGGGCTCCAGCGCCAACCACACCTGAGATGGAGGGGGAGGGCACCAAAAAGGTGAGGAGGAACACAGATGCACGATATGGAGAGTTTGGGGGAATTTGGGGAAATGCTGAGTTTCTCCTGCCGAGAGTTTCATCGATCTTCTCATCTCACTTTTGTATATAATAAGAATACACTGAGCTGCTCCAGATGTGTGTGTGTCTGTGTGTGTGTGTGTGTGTGTGTGTGTGTGTGTGTGTGTGTGTGTGTGTGTGTGTGTGTGTCGATGGGGCTTGCTAAGACGGTGCGTAAAACCCTGAGGAATTTAACATTTCAATGGAATAATAGAAGCAAACTGCCTCAGCATGAGTGTGTACGCGCTGCTGTGGTGTATGAAACACATGTGACACAGACAGACGGACGAGAGTTTGACAGACAGATAAGAAATTGAGATTTCACTGGCACAAGTATACGTGTGTGAACATACGTGGTCACATGCACACACAATCTCTGTCAGCCCGAAAGCCGTTTGTCAGCAGACAGTTTCCCCGCGGATGTGAGCGTTGACCTCCGCGCAGGAGCTGGCCCACTAACACACACACACACACACACACACACACACACACTAACACTCACCCACACACACACGCTCAGTCACGTTCACAAGTCATCGCCGACGATCACTCATGAGCTACAATCACAACATTCTTACTCTCTGCTGAGCTTGAAATCCCCGAGCTTAGAGCAAGACTTGACAGGAAAGAGGAAAGCTTCACAGTTTCATGCTGACTTACTGACTACACAGGAAAATATTTGTTTACCACTTAGAGGCTTAAGTCACCATTAAAGGGTTAGTTCTGCCAAATTACAGACTTACCTCAGGTGGTATCTAGCCATGACGGTAGTTTTGGTTTTAAGTACTCAGCTTTAAGGACTATGGCTGTATTTGAAACTACTATACCAGCAGTGCGTTCTGATTTGGACAAAATGAAAAATGTAGAATGCAAAGTCAAATCTGCAGTATGCCAAAAATGCCTCAATGTCATTATGACTTGGAAAAAATCTCCAGAATGCACCGGACCAGTCTGCCTCTCCTACTGTGTCCCGGTTCATTACCGATGAATGCAGCAGTATGCAATACTAAGTAAGCACTATTTAATAAGTGGATAATAGAAATACCTTATTGAGCCCCAGGGAGAACTCTGATAACAACATCTATCACAGCTATTGTCTTTGATCTATTTTACATGAGTCTCTGAGTTTCCTGATACTGTTGCATATTTAAGATTTCCTGATATTTCATTATAACCAACCATTTTGTCCGACACTAAATGTCTCTTAATTGTATTGTTTGAAATCTAAAGTAAACTCACAGGTAGTCTTACTCAACGGATGTAGCCTGTTGTGATAAAGCCTGCCATTGGCCGCGTACTATAGCCGGCATTCTTAAGCTATCTCTGCTTTTCTATTTTGCAAGGCTGCCGTCGCTGCGTCCTGGGCTTAGCACCCCCCAGGAAGATTGTGATCGGTTCAAAGAAATACAAACAAGCCAGAATGTTTTCTCCACAATCCCAGAATGTCAACTAACTCAAAAGTGAAGCAACATTGCTCACTGTTTCTCCATCACATCTGGGTTAACCTGAAATAACTTCATTCCGCAGCACAGTGGCTGCAGCCGGAGCCCACAGTGGAAGCCCCCTCGCCCACCAGAGCCTATCATGTAGTCACTAAGACATACAAAGCATACAAAGCGTTTTCTATTGTGGTCTATTTGGAAAGTTACAGTATTTGCACAATCTCTGTGGGTGGCTGGTTTGCTTATCTTTCAAATGTGTGTGTGTGTGTGTGTGTGTGTGTGTGTGTGTGTGTGTGTGTGTGTGTGTGTGTGTGTGTGTGTGTGTGTGTGTGTGTGTGTGTGTGTGTGTGTGTGTGTGTGTGTGTGTGTGTGTGTATGTGTGTGTGCTTGAGATGGTTGAGGTTCATTGAGAAAACATGCAAAGAATTTCCTACAGAATCCTGAGGCCAAGTGTGAGTGTTTTAGCGGAAAATTGTGTCGCTGAAACAGCCCTCCCTTTCACACGTACACACACACACACACACATTTGTGTCAGCACAAATACCCACAAATGCCTAAATATCGGTTTCACAAATACTCCCCTGATAACACTTTTCCTGCACACTGCTTGGTTGTGTGTGCAGCTTGAGCGCAGGCAGCCGTTTTCTGGAAAAGACTTACAAAAAATAACAAAGTGAGATTTCGACATTTCCCTCCTTGCGGCCGGAGCGGGCAGCCAATTAAAACTAGCGTGGGCTCCTGGATGTGTAATGGCTAGTTACCAACCATGTCTGGAGACACGTGAGCACTCAGTTTTTTTAGTTTTAGTCTCTGTTTCACTCTTTCTTTAAAGCAGTGTATGATTTAAATGTTTTTGGCTGAACGCGGCTTTTGAGGAGGTAAATACAGCGTTTATATTGAGTATGACTTTAGATGGAGACGGAGAGACATATAATTCAAAACAACACTGTTTTTCTCTTGGCTCTGTGTCTTGGTGGAACTTTTACTTTTCTTCTGCTTTGTTCGGTTTTAAAGACAGCGGCTACAGTTTTAAGTCAAAGGGAAAAACAGAAAAACAACACACAGGCTGTTCAAAAGACTTTCCTTTGCAGCCTTCTGGGTGTACCTGTTGACAAACGACCTCGAAAATACTCATTTTCATGTCCGCCTTACACACCTCTGTGAGACCTCTTAACGGACACACACGCCCACGCACATGTGCAGCGGTATTGTACTGTATACTGCAGTCATTGTAGAAAGTCCACCATTAACCTGCGTCCATACTGAAGACAAATGTTTTGTGAATGATGTACAGCAGAACAGTTGAGAGAGAGTTTAAGGTAACATCCGATTGAGTTAAAAAGAAGGGGAAGAAGCTGCTGTTGTGAACAGGCTGGTTGATGAATGGGTATAAGTCTCCTGCATGCCCTCGGGCTCTTTCCAACTGTGCCATGTATTATACAGCAGCTCCACTCAGTGACAGTGAGGAATGCTGACTGAGTGATTGAAGGAGGGCAGGGAGGCTTAATGAAAGAGAGAGTGATGGGGACCTGTAAGAGAGGGAGAAGGAGCAAGAAAGGGAAGTAGAAAGGGAAACTAAAGAGAGAAGAGAAGGGGAAGGCTGTGAAACAATAGAACGTGAGATAGCATAAACCATTATTTGCGCAGTGAACATTATGATCGTATATTTCAATGAAACAACACAGGCTTGTTGTTGATGTTCTGTACAGAAGGTTCTACTTTAATAGCATATTGAGCACCTGTCACCCATGCAATGTTCAGGAACATTTCCTGCCTGGGGTTTTGTGTGAACGGGAGCAGGAATCAATATTCAGGGAAATCTGCACCGCCAGTTTCATTGAGAAAAACGCCAATAAGGCTGTGTTGTAAAGGAGAGCAGTAACATTGCAGGGATAAGCGGCGAAAGAAGCTTTCACATGGCACGCGGGAGACTACACGTATGCCATATTTGAATCTGCGATGCTTCTGATTCATGTATATCATGAGAAAATTTGAGGTTTCCTTCTATGTCTCGCAAACTTGTTGAATATTAAATACCCTGCGAGAACATTTGCACATGACAGAAACAGGTCCTTGCTTCCCATTCCTGAAAATAACACGAGACGTCTTCCAACGCGTTCACATACATCCGGCCTTCAGCTTCCTCCCATGAGTTTTATGGCAGTTAGAGTGTCATTGTTCTTTGAGTCAGACATACCAGCCGTAAAACAAAATGGCCCCTATAACTATGCATTGATAAACACATAAAGTTGCCTGTTAAAATGCCCGTCAGGAATGAGACAGTGGAATGTCACCGTGCACTGATAGCAGACAGATGTCACAGAGAAGCAACAGTATGTGAAGGTTCAGTTACCTCACCTGTAATCAGAAACAGGTTTATTCTCTTAAAGATGATTGGTTCACCGTTCATTATGACATTTTTCATTGCTATATTAATGGAGCCCTCTCGTCCAATGGAAAATATGGTAAATACCAAAAGCCGACGTGAAAATTGCACATGAATACCCTCTCATAGATGTGAGATGCGATAGCGCAAGAGTCTGCTTTATTGCAACAACACTGTTTTTGAGCTGGTAGGGAAGATTATGTGCTTCAGATCAGTGTTGATCAAGTGTATGTAGCTAAAGCAGAAATATTAGCTTTCTATTTTGTCCTTTAAACAAATCTACCCTTCATGATCTATAAAAAATACAGCCTATTATTTACCGTTTGTGTTTTGATAAATCCTCTAAAATGGTTTTTCGCCAAGTAATGAGTCAGGATACGTGGGTCCACAGTGTTTAATTTCACTATGACAACAAACGCACTTGAACATAATGCATAATATGTGGAAAGGACCATCTTTCCCATAGCACGTGAAGACGGCATAGGACAGATAGTGAAACTGATGTAGGAAGGTGTGCAGATACCTACCATCACTCAGTAATATCCCTGCAGAGTTTAATGGTGTCATGCTGGGGGCAAAGATCAGATCAGACAATTTATTCATTCATTTGCTTGTTATATAAGTGTAAGTGTCACTGCAGGTTATGTATAGAAGAGCTGAGAATTACCGTAATCCAAGTAAAATGTGGCCACAGGACTGTCATAGAACAGTCATCATGTGGTATCTGAAGAGAGGGAGTGCACACACACACGCACAGACACACAGACAGAAAGACACACACACACACACACAGAAGAGATAAAACCAGGTTAATGTTGCATTTGCTCTCTCGTAACAAATGTCAGAGATTAACTGTGTGTGATTGTTAGAATAAAACGGTGGAACTCATTAAATGATGTAACAGCTCTCCTCTCCCGTCATCTGTCAGGTAAAATGTTACATATTTGAATCCAAAGTTTGGTCTAATATCACATATTCTTTAAACACGTGACAAAAACCATCACAGTGCGCTCAAGACAGTTTGTTGCTGAATAGATAAAGACGAGTGAAACCGGGTCAATTGATCTCACCCTCCTTTAGAAAACAAGACTTTTATACTTTAATAATAAGCAGAAAATACTTCACAGTGTAGCCTGGCTGTGTGCTGTTTGGCCAGACAGGCTCTTAAACACATATGGACACATACAGACATGCGAAGAGACAACATCTGGACCAGCAAACAAATAAACAGACACACACACACATACACGCACACACGGAACACACGCACACACACAGGGAGGACCTGAAGTGTGTTTGTCTCTGCCGTGTTTTCCAAAGTGCCGCAGTAACGTCAGGAATAAACAACTCATCTGTAAACACAACAGGCACGTTTGAGTGGAAACTTTCCACAGGTCGGGGAGGATATGACTCCAACATTTCTGTTTAGTTTAAAAGGCGGTGGTTTCAGCCAAGTAGTGTGATTTGTTTGAGTACGGATTCCAACCGGGCTGATAGTTCTTAAAAAGCACAGACACGGTTTTCAAAACTTCAATCTGACACTTTACGAAAACAGTTCATATTGGAAGCCATTCGCAAAATTCCCTCTATGGGATTTGTGGCTGTGGTTTCGAGGTATTAGCTCCCAAATTATGATGATGAATACAGCCATGGGCATTATCTTAGAAGTCAGAAAAGCTACTGTCAAAAACTCCTACACTGAATTCAGTCTTCGTCATTCAACAAACATTTACGCAAGTGATAATCCGAGCCAATGCATGATGTCATATATTATTATCAGGACATTATCCAGGACTGGGGAAGAAGGAGTTTGATGTTTTCCTGGTCGGTGTGGAATGCAAATACTCACAGCGGTCGGAGGATTGTCATTAGCCCAAACAAACGCAATGAAAAACTCATCTCAGAATGGTAATATGGGACGCACACAACTGTGGACGGCTGTTTGGGGCTGATATTACAGTCATTTAGGTCATGATTTCACCAAATGACGCAGGCAGTCGCTCCAGTACTGATTTCCTTTCTTTCCAAATTTGTGAGTTTGGAAAACGCAGTGTTTTCTCTGGAAGCTCTGCGTAAACAACAAACAGGATTACACCTTCAGCCAACTGTACAATAATGAAGACCAATGGTAAGCGAAAGAGTTCACGCTATAACTAGCCGCTGTTTCTCCTCGCAGGTGTGTGAGCTCGTTCGCCTCCTCATTGAGAACTGCAGCAGCGTCCTGGGAGAAGACGTCCCCTCGCTGTTCAGGAGCTTCAGCCAGAAGAGCAGCAGCAGTGACCACGGTTCAGGTGAGAACTGGGAGGAGAGGAGAGGAGAGGAGAGGAGAGGAGGACATACAGGTCCTAAGCAGGGCTCATGTTTTCACTGTCAGGCCATGCCACGTTCCATGTCTCCTTCATATCATTGGCATTAATTTGCTAATAAGCAAATAGCACAAATTGCACATTTGCACTCTTGAACATGCTTTTCAAAGACTCTTGATCTCCATTTCCCCACCGGCGCTCTGTGTTTTATGGTGTTTCTGTGTCGTTGATGTTGTCTTTGACTTCTGCTTTTATGTGAATTGTGGCTGCCTAACAAGTTTCCCCCGGAAGGATGATTAAGATGAACATTGAACATTTCAACTAGTCTGTTACGTATACATGTTGAGGTGAAAGGTTGAAGAAAGAATAGTTTGTGCTTTCAACAGCAAAAAAAGTAACAACAAAGAAACATGTGGAAATGTTCTCCCTGATGAACCGCACGTTGGGGAACGTCCGTGTGAGTCCTTTTTTTTCAGAATTATGAGGGCAGTCCCTTTAATTTTTTTTGATTTTTAAGTTGGGAATGTCAGAATCTACATAAAAAGGACAAAACATACAACTAGAAGAACCAATTTCTTAAAATGCGATTGAAGAGATTTTTGGGCTTTTCAGTCACAGGCTAATACATACATTGAATGTGCACAGCCATATATGTAAAGCAAAGGTGTGCACATGATATCATCATGCGACCGTCAAATTAAACTTCTTATCCATTTTGGTCGGATAGAAAAAAGATTTTACTGAAGTGTGTAGAAAATATCTGGATAATAAGAAAAGGATAAGCAGAGATTAAGCCTTGGTGATTGGACATATATGAGATTCAGGATCAGGGTCTCAAAGTCAGCTTTGTGTTTTCTGAAGGTGCTTGTTACCGTCAATGCTCCAGTGTGTTACGCCTCTGAGTAGCTCACCGTGTGGGTTATCCTATGACCTAGGCTCTTTCAGGCCTGTTGATTGGGGTTAGCAGATTGACCTGCAGTCATTTCAGTGATTGCCAGGGTCAGAGGTGCTGATTAACGCAGCATTGAATCTACTCTTTCATAAATACCACTTGCTTTCTTCCTGACGCTATAAATAACCAGCAGAGGGGAAGGAGCACGCTTCGGGGAGGACGCTTTGTCCTCTGTTCTCCTCGTCTCCAGCAGTGAAATGTGACTTTTAGTTTCTCTCTCTCACTTTTTTGAGCTCCATCAATGAAGTTTCTACGAGGAGAAAGCAGCAAAGTGTGAGGGACACAATTAGATAAACTAAGTTTGGTCTGCCTTAACTTGGAGTGCTAAGTTTGGTTGCTAGTAGGTGGAAATGCCCCAAATTGCAGGATACTTGCATGAAAGAGGATGTCTGCAAAAGCTGTATAATTTGAGGACCATTCCAGGAAATGGAATAGAAAGTAAAACATTGTGTTTTTGCTAAATTATTGTGTTTTTATGTATATTTTTGGAAAAAATGGTCTTGATCTTAATTTGACGTTTACCGCTTGTTTAGTCAAAGTCTCATAATAATAATGTTATTTCTCTCCTCTTCCCTTTCCATCTTCCTCTTCATCTATCACTCTCTGTCTTTCCCTCCGCATCTTTCTCCTCCCAGATGTGTCATCCTTCCAGATGAACGACTCGTCCTACGACAGTCTGGAGAACGAGCTGAACGACGACCCTGAGTCTCCCTTCCAGGAGCAGCTGCCCCTTCGTGACAAGGACAAGCCGGACAGCCGCAGCCGTGACTCCGTCATCACCCTAAGTGACTGCGATCATGATCCCGACCCTGAGAGCGATCTCCTGCTGCAGCTCCCCCCGCTGGCCAGACCCAGGAGGTTCAGCCCTGCAGTCCGACAGCAACGCACCCGCCAGGCCAACGGTCCGTCTCAGGGTCCCAGGAGGCTGAGGAGGAGTTCAGAACCTGCTCTAGCCCTGGCCAGCACACCGCCCTTGGGCACAATGATTGTTCACGCCAATAACCACCCCCTACCATTAAGGAAGGCGAGCTATGATGCCGCCATGGAGGGGGAGAAGGAGGTGGACGAGGTGTTTCTGGAGCAGGGGCTGAGCGGGCTGCAGCTGAAGGAGGAGGAAGAGGATGGATGTGAGAAGGGTGGAGTCCAGAATGTGGGCCGGAGGCGGGTGAGGCACACCCCTCCGCCTCCGTTGAGGCTGGATGCCAGCTCATCCAGTCTGTCGTCGCCGGCAACCTCACCCACAGGCTCCTCCCTCAGCTCTTTAGACTCCGCCTTCTCACAGTACTCTACTGACTACGTCACCAGTGGGGCGATTCCATTGGCTGAGCCTGCTCCTCTCTCCCCTCTCTTTCCTGGACGGCCCCAGCTGTCACCCAGGGACTCCCCCCCTCAGAGGGAAGCCCCGCCTCACTGGCCACAGCCCACCCAGGCTCCTAGGGCCAGTCAAACCCCCCCACACCCTCATGGCCTCCACCCTAACACGTGGCTCAAGAAGGACCGCCGCCTTTCACTAAAGCAGTCTGATAATGGACAGTCAGAGGAGGACTTGCCTGTGGTAAACGGGAAAACCCTACCAACCAGTAACGGCTACTCCGTCGGTGCCAAGGAGGCTGCGGTGATGAACCGAAACTGCCAACGGAGATCCAGCAGCCCTCCGTCCTACCAGCAGGCTCTACTGCAGCTGCAGCGCAGTTGCTCTCCTTTCTACAGGGGAACAGAGAAACCTCTGACAGTAAAGGAGCTGAGGCAGCTCCACGACCAGACCTGCACCTACAGACCCCTGATCCCAACCTCCCCTAACAGCTCCAAACCACACACAGGAAGTGAGGTCACACAGAGGCTGGCTAGAAATGAGAGTGCGCAGCCCCCACAGGGTGTTTTTTATGGACAGGATGGCACCACTCTGGTTCTCCAGAGGCCAAAGTCCCACTCTCTGAACCCGGCCATGGACGGATACAAAGGGCAAAGGACCCTTCCCCTTCCCCGCCGCGCATCTGAGCCTGCGCAGCTCACTGCAAACTCTAACCCCTCCTCCAGCCTCACTCTGGACAGACCTCGCACTTCTAAAGGCCAGCCCCAAGTTGGCGGCCTGAGAGTGTCAGAGGTGGAGCCCAACCACGCCGAGCCACGCTTCTGTCTGTCTCCCTCCGCCACCCGAGCTGTAAGGGACTATTTTTCCTCCCAGGGTCAGGAGGATACTGAAGCCTGCCTGCAGAGGAGTCAGGAGGTGGCGCTGGCTATTGTGCAGGGGAAGAGGGAATGGCAAAGCAGGCGTTGCAGTGACCCACGAGTGGACGACTTTGACCAGCTTTTTTTTGCAGAAGAGTCATACGTGTAAATAAGAACTGTGTACAGACTAACTGTGTGTGAGAGACTGATTTCATGTGATATGTTCACAACTGTGACAACTGTCTTCATTGTTGGTGTGATAGTACTCCCTGATATACACCTTTTTCCTTGTGGCAGCAGTAGCCACCCTAATACAATAAGTATGGTACATCCAAGGTTTTAGATGTTAAAGGTACAGATGAACTTCCTGCTTTCACATTTCACCTCCTTTTTGTAATAAAAGATTCCTTGTCCAAAAGCTTTTTCATGTATTTGACATTGATAGTGCTTTGTGGCACTGCTGTTGGCATCTTTAAAGAACTATTAACTATACGTAAAAAGATGTACAAAACAGTTTAATTGGACATCTGGATCCCTAAACAACCGTTAAAGCTGCTGTCAAAAAGTCAGAGGTTAGAGTTACAGCTTTTGTGCCAAAATCTGGTTCCTCTGAGAAACATTTTTCTTTTGTTTGTCCTTGTTTTCCCTTTCAGGATGTGTTGTTGCTTTTTGCAGCACATGAAGAAATACAATTGAAGTAAGGGGATTTCTTCATAAATGAAAGAGAAAGGACAAAGAAGCTTTTTTTCAGTGAAAATTTAGTTTTACCATTTCCAAAATCTCTAAAGACCTGGTGGGAAATCGAGGCCATGACACACGTTTTATTAAAAATGTTATTAAATCTCAATGAAGAACAGACTGTGCAGAAAGAGAGTCATCAATGTCAGATTTGTTTGAGGGATAAAAGTGTTGGCACAACAAATGTTTATTAATGCCGCTCTCTGTAGCAGTAACGACAACAATATGGTCACAATTACTGCTGTGACTTCATGCAAATACTATGAACACGCTTTTAGCTCGGTCCGCAACACCTGTGATGAGCCGGAGGAGCGAGGTTTTATGGCCGATGCCAACGCTGTACATATTTACATCATCTATTTTAATGACGTGTGTACCTTTTTATGACAAACTGCATCTGTGTGTAAAGTGAAACCTTTTTCCCCAGAGAGTGAAGTGTCTGTCTGTCTGAATCAGTGAATCAACAGGGCCGGTATTTATTCATATGAGCCGAGTTTCCAGCGATACAGCACAGTGTTGTCCTCTGTAGCTCTGGTTTGTATCTCTGTGACCTGGGGAGGGCGGGAGGGAAGGGGGGGAGGAAGAAGAGAAACTGTCGATGTGTGCGTGAAAGAAGAAAGTTCTTGAATATGATGTGGTCATTTGACATCGTGTCCTGAGCAGGAATGTGAGAAAACGTGTGCCACTGAAGGAGAAATCTCCTTTATTCTCGCTTGTATAGCACTTCATTATTGTCAACAAGAAACCCTTTCAGTCTCACAAGAATGACAAGGACAGTGTGTGTGTGTGTGTGTGTGTGTGTGTGCGTGTGCGTGCTCGTGTGTGTGTGTGCTCGTGTGCGTGTGTGTCCAGTTGAATGCCCCACAGTTTCTCTTGACTTGTATGTTTTGTCCATAATAATTCTATGATATTTTTGTTTGAGCGCTGCCGCCACTGCAGCGCTGATTGCTTAGGTGACACTTAACAATAAATCGCCTTATTTCAGTGTGCATTCATTAACTGAAACGTATGTAAATGCCTACTGACATGGTAGATAATGTATTCTTAGCACAATGTAACAGCAGAGTATTAACAAAAGGTTATTATGAACGTAACGTCATTTCCCCACAGGATCACACACTGCAATAAGGTCATTATCACGTTAAGCGTTGCCAGTTTTTAAATGGTCTAAAAATGTACTTTATCCTGTTTTATTAATATTTTAATTATCCCCATTACATTGAATTGTTTCCAACGTGTAAAGTTCTGCATATTTATGATACAGAAATATATAAATATATATAAATATATTATCTTGTTACTTTGGTATGTTGTGTTTGTGTGTTTGAGAAAATCAAATGTGTATTTTTGTACATGCCAATTCTGCTGCTGCTGCTGACTCTATAGAAAAGTATATTTGCTACAAAACGCACCATTTGTATATTGTGTACATCTGATGTCCAATGCTCACGAGAACAAAATATCATTGATTTTAATAAATGTTGCTCTTGTGAAACTACTTTGCACATCAAACTTGTTTTGTTCTTAAGTGTGGCCACTTGAATGATGGTAGTATTTCCGGAGTTTAGGTAGAGACACAAGGGATTGAGTAACTTTAGATAATGGTTATAAAGATATATTTAGTGAGAAAGGCTCTGCTCTTTGAGGGAGTTCATTTCTAGAATCTTTCTTTAGAGCATGGGTGTCAAACTGATCCAGTAAAGGGCTGTGTGGCTGCAGGTTTTCGTTCCAATTAAGCAAGAACCTCTGGAATGAAAACCTGCAGCCACACGGCCCTTTACTGGATCAGTTTGACACCCCTGCTTTAGAGAATTAATTCTCAGTGTCAATAATCTGAAGAGCGGAGGTTGAAGTGGCTGAGAAATATCTGCAGCAAACAGCACTGACGTTGATATATCAGCAGATTAAAAGTGAGTAAGAATCAGGTTATGGTCATATGCATTTATAGATATGATTGTGAGTTACCAGTCAGCTAATGCAACCTTTAGACTTTAGTGCTTTGATGGAAGTGTAAGTTTTAACAGTATGTTTACACAGTAACTATTTACACATTTGTGTTTACAATTATTACTTTTATATTTACAGGTTTAAACATTTACCTTAGAACCTAAAAGACAGTTATGTTAATCTCCTGAATCTGCCTCTGTGGTTCTCCTCACAGTTACTTAAGGTAAAGCCTTTCTAGCCTCTGATTGGTTAGTTCAGTGAAGTGTGATCCAGGAAGTAGGAAGTGGGGTTGTTGTTGACGTGTGGACGGGGAAAAAGAGTACAGTGTTGCTTAAGAAAGCTATCCGTCTCCATCCTGCTGTTTCTTCTCCTAAAGAGTGATCCAACCACCACATATCTAACCCTCATGTTACAGACGCAATTACATTTTTGAAGGGGCATCTTGCATGATGCACTATTGCAGATTTAAACACACGATCATTTAAAAAACTCAGTTACTTAAAGTGAAATTCCAGCGTAAAATCATCCCAGGGTCTTTTTTTGGCAAATACACTCATTAAATAAGCCGTCGAGACAATTTTTTTCCTGTAACAACTATTAACGGAGAAATCCTGGAGAGTCGCTAACAGCTGAATGTGGCTAACAGTGATTAGCTCGGGGCAGCACGGTGAACGCATTAAAATGGCAACAAAGGATCAATGGGCTCCTTCCTTTTGGATTGACTTTGGTAGTCGACTTGAATGGACTTTACTATGAGAGGAGCTGGTACCGAGGCCAGTTGGTAAGTCTTTAAAACACTCTTTTGATAAACTCCGAGTTTGAAAAAACAATGTGACTTTCAGTCTTTGTTGGAAAATTTGAGATATTTGCTGGATTTTAAAATACGATTTTTTTGTTTGATGTGTTTCCTGCTACATCGACTGGTGAGGCTTAAGAAGTTAGAGGATTACACGATTTTTGTTTACAATTATAAAATGATTTATGAAGGAACTCTTGGTGGAGTTCCACACGGTTCCTTGTTTGAGCCCTTTTGTGTTATGAGTGCCAACCTGATATGGATTTTTACTGCAAGGAAACTTTAACACAATAAACACAAACTGTGGTTTTGTAAGTGTTCCTCTAACCTTAATTTATACCCTTTCTTTGAAAGCCATTAACTCACAGTTCAACAAGAAACAGAACATCAGCGGTTAGGGTCGACTCGTATATTTAGAAAGCGCATTCTCAGATGTCAAAACAAGTAGAAATATAGACGGAATCATCAAAAGCCTTCAGATTTGTGCACCGTTGTATTTGATTCTTCTCATATTTTCCACTAGCAAGACCAAACATTATGATATATACATTATTTGCCGATGTGACACCACTGATGTTCCTCAGGGAGGCAGTTAAGGTGATGTAATCCAAACAAAACCTTGTTGCATAAGGAGAATGTCTCCCATAAATTTACAGTTCACAAGCTTCTTTACAAGACTGTTTTGGTTGTTTGTGCTCCATCAGACTGGATGGATTCATTGGAGACTGACAGTTTCAGTATGTGTTAGAGCAGCTGCAGGCAGGACTTTTATTGTCCTTTAATGTTTCACATATACGTTTTTAAAGAGTCGTTAAATAGCTGGTGGGTACCAGACACGAGCCACCCCAACACCTCCTGACTCCATTACATGGAATTGACAAACAACATTTTTCCAGGGAAACATTGAAATGTTGAGGGATCTTGATTTCTTGTTCCTGTAGCATCAGCCTTTATCACAATGACGTTGAATGGAATAAAGATGTTGAAGGTGAGAGCTCAGAAAGCAGCTGGTAAAGCAATGTGTGGTACTGACTGTCCCTGTCAACCTCCTCTAGATGTATGCTGGGTGATATGTGCGAAGAGGCAAAATATGTGAATTTTTTTATCGTGAAGTTGCCTAAATACAAGAATGAATAAATGCGCTATAATTAGTTGTATATTGTAGGAAATGTTGAGCAGTAGAGTAGGATTTGAATGACCCTGACAGCAAAATGAATAACAATGAAATTACCAACAACATACACCAGCGTCAGCATCACCATGACCAACGGAGAGGCATATGCAACCATAGCAACAGGTGCCAGACAACATTACACCCCATTGAAAGGTCAAGAACCTCATAAACCTGGTACTGCCCCCACTGAGGAGAAGGACCTGGGACTTATTATGTAAAGAATGCAGAGTTGGTCGAAGATATATCCAGAGCTTTCTGTGTAGCTGTAACTCGATACAAGTGACAAAAGTCTTATTTTAGAGGAAGGACGTTAAAAACCTTCGACCACCTTTTCATTTTCTGAAACAAATGACTTCTGATCAGTGGATGTGACTGCAGACTGTGAGGATTTACAGACCCTAAATGTAATCAAACACACAGCAGTCAACTATAGGCTACGGTGAAAAAATATTTTGTTGTCAGTGATAACTGGAGTTTATCAGTCTTTTTATAGACTGTTTAAAACATGGACATATGCTCTGTGATGTCGTATGAAGCCTGGTTGCTAAAACACGCATTGGTGACGCCGCCCACTTGTCAGTCAAAGCAGCCACATGATTAATTATTCCTTATTTTAAGCCTTATATTAGTTTAATTGTATGTTGTCATGGACAAGGAAATTAGCTCGATAGAGACCACAATCATTTTTGTTCCAGGCTGTAAACACGTTTACTTCTGCTGTAAAGTTGGCCATTTTAACATGGAGGTCTATGGGGATGGACTTGCTTTAAAACCTCAAGTGGCAATTCAAGGAACTGCAGTTTTTTCCACATTTGCAGCCCTGGAGGTTTCCGCTTGTCTTTTTGTTGTGTGTGTTTTTATTTAAGTGGAAAGGCCCAGCCTAACAAGAACATATATATATCTTGCAGACAGGAGCAAGAATCTAATAAAAGTATGGGTCGTTATGGGTTAGGGTTAAGATTAGTATGATGAAAATGCAATTGGAAAAAAGAAGCTTGCATCTCCCTTAATCACTGATTTTATGCACCACATGTCACATTTTGTCCCTCTCTTCAGCCACATTTTCCACTTCCTGACCCTCACATTGATCCACTCCCACTCTCACCCACCTGCTCACCTGTTTCCACTTTCCCTCATCAGCCCTGCAGCCTTTAAAGCAGCCTCTTTTTTTCCTCACTCAGTTGCCAGCTTGTCAATGTTGCTCTGTGCCATTGCTTTTGAGCCTCTGTTATCTCTTACCTGTTACCTGTCTCATTCCTGCCATCCCATGCACATATTCCTACTTCAAAACCAGCTGTGTTGCCTAGAAACACAGTGTTGTTGTGCACTACACAGAGCTACTCTAGTACTCTCTTATCATCCCTTCATGTAGGTCTATTAAGCTGTAGCTGATGTAGTCTGGCTGCGCTACGTGGAGTCAAGGTTTTGGCACTTAACAACTGGCTGTTAAACAGGATTGATGGAGCTGTCATCACATCACAACAGGAATTTCTCTGAAAGGAACTGTACTGTACAGACGTCAAGATGTCTTGTGAATTATTTTCGGCTGACAATCAGTAATGATAGAGTGACTTTCTCTGTGTCCTCTGGGACGTGGAGGTGATGTAAGCAGGGAGGGGAACTTTCACTTGGAATTTATAGCTCAACATACCTGGTCGTTTACCTGCTCCACCACATTGTGAACCCTACGGATGGGTTCATGATGTAGTATGGGGTCATAGTAGTTTAGACGTAATGTCCGTATTACCAAATGTCTTGGGGCTCTTGGGATATATTTCATGTAATATGTATGTACAATTTTAAATAAATAGTCTTTGTTTTATATATTTTGTATTTCACCTTATTTCACCTCTTACACACTTCGTAAAAGCTGCTCTGTAGTAATGGTATGGGTCCGTTCTCATTAATCAACTTGATGTGTCGAGTTCAAAACTATCAGACTTAAAACAAGCATAAAGGTCAGAAATCAAGATAAAAGAAATTAACTGGAAAGTGATTCACATGTAATTTATGACTTTGAAAGAGAGTTTTAAAAACATAAAAGCAAGTCTGTAATAAAAGAAAATCTTACGTGAGGATCTTTATATCAGCCAAATGGCAGGTATGCACATCCTGTCCAGATCTGTGTGTGTGGAGCCAACCGGCTCCTGAATCCCTCTGTTTCACACCGATCCACAGGGACAACTCACATCTGCAGCAGGCTCCCATATACAGCTTTAGGATCTGCCAGGTTTCTACTCTGGTTCCCATTCTGTGCTGGTCCAGCAGAAAGCAGAGCAAATCACACCAGGGTGAGGGGTTCAGTTCCCACTGGGGCAACTCAAACCAAAGACACCCGCACTGTACATGAATACCATGTGCTTCTGATAAATTGTTCGATACAAACATTCCCGTGTCTCTTGTGCGTAGTTTTGGAGTAGGTCAACAGTTGAACCTTCGACCTCACAATGATCCACAATGCACCTCCGAGAAGTGAAATCTGGAGCAGCCTGCTTTGTGTTTCTTCTCTGCATCCACACCACAATGTTAAATATCAACCTATCAGCCATTACAGGCTCTTTTTTTCCATTGTGAAACTGGTTGCAGTTTTTAGTAACTGGCCACATTCCCCAAAAGAATAGGGGGCAGTAATTCACCTTGTGTGCAGTTAAACATGCAATAAACCTCACAATGTCCTCAAAAATGTAACTGAGATTCTGCGGTTAAGTGACCGTTGCAGTGAATGGGACCCAGCAGAGCCTAGCTCCATCTATCAAACCAGCAAGAAATCCTCCCCGACTTAGCTGTGGAGCCAGTAGGCTGCATCTTCATCATTACACCCGACATTTCATTACATTGTGCATCTTCTCTGCTGAGCTGTTGGAGACTGTGCGCTCCGGCTGAATGAGTAATCTCCGCCAAGAAGGACTCTCCAGGGACCCGCCTAATGAATACAGAATCTCAGTTTGGATGTCCGGTCCTGCATTTGTGCCATGTTGTCCTCTCATGTTGGACTGACGGCAGACTGCACGCTTTAGTCACTCACTACCGCCTCCTGAGGCACGAGTGGTATTACAAGACAGACTGCATCAAAACAGTTACGTCTTCACATTCTGTTGGTAATGTTAATTCATTCATCTTAAACCACTTGTCCCTTTCAGGGTCGCAGGGGGCTGGAGCCGATCCCAGCTGACATCGGGCATGACGCGGGGTACACCCTGGACAGGACGCCAGTCACATAGAGACGAACAGAGACAGACATCCATTCACACCTACGGGCAATTTAGAGTCATCCATTAATCTAACACGTGCACGTCTTTTGGATTGTGGGAGGAAACCGGAGAACCCGGAGAAAACCCACGCAGACATGGGGAGAACATGCAAGCTCCACACAGAAGGGCCCCAGCCGGGATCCGAACCAGGAACGCTCTCGCTGTGAGGCGACAGTGCTGAAAGATTTTAAACTAAAAATCCATCCATATCTTACACTTTACCCCGTTAAAAGCATGGATTGATCTGGATAGAGTCCACTTTCAGGCATCTACGCAGTGTCAAAACATAGGTTTCTGATGTAGTATTTCTTAATGTTGGTTTTCTTGTCAGCCCTTTTCTGTCTAAAGACTTGTTGCTGGCTTCGTAGGTGCAGCTCACACTCTTAGACTCTCAGCTGCCCTCCTGGCAACAGTAAAGTTTGCTTTTGTTTTCAGAAGGATGATAAGGGTATTTTAGGGCAGCCTAGCTTCTCGGCGAGATTCCCCTGCCAGCTCATAGCTCTCTGTGTAGTGAGGTCACGCTTGATACGATCTATCCCTCTCGCGAATTTCAGTCAAAACAGCAATTAGCCGTGTTTTTACTCCCTACGCTACACTGTTGACTTACCGCGAAAGCATGTGCCTCCCCGCACAGGAACCCTGGTAACGTTCACATGTAATGTTTTTCTGACACACATTCTGCAGCTTTGGTGAAGCAGTTATGTTGCAATGAAAAGCAGGCACGTGTATACTCCCCCTCTAAGCCCTCATGAGACCCTACATCTGATGTTGATTAGGTTCGTACGTGCAAAATATCACAATGTAATGGCACCTACAGAGAAATATCTCCGTGCCAACTCGCATCCAACAGTATTTTACAATCCTGTCCCTTGTGATCTAAGTGACTGATGTGAAAGAACGGAGCATATTATAGCATTGTTTCCTCCAAACTGAAAGCCACAAAATATAATTGTGCGGTGATTTAGGGGACTCTTAGGTACAGAGCCATTTGAAGAAAAACATGTCAGTTCTTTGTTTTGACATTTTTACATCTAAATACCGCAAATTGCAGGAGCAGCTCAGACCTCCAGGAAAGTTCACTTGCATAATAGGAGAAAAGATTTATATTTACCGTGTGTGTTGGGACACAGAGGACTGTAGGAAATGTGACACAGAGAGACAAAGACACCTGTTAGAAAGACAGCACACTTAATATGGCACGGGTCACTTAAGCAGCATGTTCCATATGGATATTTCAGGTCTTATTTTGCATTTTTCGATTAAGACGTGTGATATACGGATATCATTCGTTTTTAGAGCATTCTTTGAACATTCATTATGGCCGACAGCGCGTTCTAAATATGTGTCTCACTTGGGGTTTTGACTTCATGGCATGACAATGCAAGGCTGAGGTGTAGATTAAAGTTTTTGTGCAAAAATCAAAACGCTGACCTTTTCAAGAGGGTTGTTGAAAGAGGGCGGAGATTTCCTTTCAACATGGGGAGGGGCTTCTGTGTTGCGTTTTGTTTTTTATGTCATGTGCTGTATATGTAAATGTGTATTGCACATTTCTGTAAGTGTATAAGTGCGTGCATGTGTGTGCGTGTGTGCGTATGTGTGTGGGTGTGGGTGTGTGTGTGTGTGTGTTTGTGTATGTGTGTGGGAGTGTGTGTGTGTGTGTGTGTGTGTATGTGTTTACACCATGTTCCCTCCATTGAATACATCATTTGGGTGTGAACTTGAACTTCACTGTGCATGCATATGGACAAAAGCCATGTGTGTCACCCCAAGGCTACACAGGTAAAAAGAAAAAAAAGAAGAAGAAAAAAGATGTGCAATCACAGTTTGTTTGTCCACTCTGAGGCGTTGAGGATGGTGGTGATGATTATCAGAGTCAACTGATGCTGATTAGTTAACAGTTTGCATGATTTCATGGCTCTGCCAGAACTAATGCACCACTTCATTGAGAGTGAATCCAGAAAACCAGACGCCAACGATCAATGAATGCACATTCAAATAAGAGAGCAGTCTTTCTTTACCTTTCTTTCTGCATGTTGCTTCACTGCTGTTAGTGAGTACACTGATAAAGCCCAATGATAAAACAACAACTATCAATGTTTTTTCCCTTTAGGCCTGTGCACACACAAGCGTGCTTTTATGAGTCACCTCGGGTTAAAGCTTACTACATCAGATAGGTAAAAATGCAGACTTTTCTTCTCATCAACAAAGGCTGGAGTCTCTATCAGATTCCTGCCTTTAGCACCCTTTTGAACACTTATTCCCATCCTCTCTGATCAGCTTACACACACTGTGCATGCATCGATAATATGCCCACAGAAATGATGGCACACACACACACATTTAGTCGATGTTTCCCTCAAACAAATCATTAACATGCAAATGTGCAGACGCAGGGACGCACAGAGATACATCCAGTCTCTTCTCTGCATCATGGGGTGAACTCAGGACGGCTTCCCTGCTGGTTTCCACATGCTGGTTTGCATGCTTTTGTATTTTTGTCCCTTTCATGTGTGGTGGAGGTGGGTGGGAGGGCACACAAGGCTGACCTTTGCTGGCATTAAAAGAAACGGTTTAGGCCAAACTTTCATCTAACCCTTTGTTATCAGCACCAACGCTCTCTCATCCATGTTCCCCATGAAATAGATGCCAGAATGCTTTGAAGATCCTTTTTTCCCCACTCTAACAGGGGAACCCCAGAAGATCCCTCGGGGAATCCCTTGATAAAAGGATCTTGAATTGTAAGGAACCTTTAAAAGGGTTAAGGTCCTCTGTTGCAGATCGAGATAAGGGGGATAGTGTTTATCTTTGTGTCTTTGGTCGGCTGTAAAGGGCGGGGGGCATAACGAAGTAAAAAAATGAGTTCTAACAGGACATAACATACTTTGAGTAGGATATCCTGCATTTGTATATATTTAAATCCAGTGCTTTTGGTAAATGGACTTGTACATATATACCGCCTTTCTAGTCTTCTGACTGCTCAAGGCGCCTTCACAGTGTTTGTCACATTCACCCGTTCACACAGACATTCACACTGATGGCAGTGGACATCTACAGACCATCTAATCTAATCATTCACACCACATTTACACACCCATGCACAGCATGAGGAGCATTTCGGGGTTCAGTGTCTTGCCCAAGGACACTTCGACATGTGGACCGGGGGAGGCGGGGATCAAACTGCCAATCTCTCACCTGTAAATAATCAGAATTTATGCATTTTCCCTGAATTTTTTACCTGCCATGCCGTACCAAACAGGTGTGTTGCTTCAGGTACCAGTGAAGTGATGAAATATGATCCAGGAGGTCCAGTTTGAGTGACAGATCTATAACTTACAGTACTTTAGAATACTATGAGACAGGATTGATTTGGCATGTAAGTTGTTGATAGACAGATTTTTTTATCCAATCACCAACCAGTATTTTCGACCCTTCCCAAAAGATCTCCAAACGAGAGTTCCCAGATGGATATGCTGAACAAATGAGAATCAATCCATCTGGCGGAGTCAGGTTCTAACCTCACTTTGCCTTTGTTAGTGGAAAAAGTGAAAGAGTTTAACCAGATTTAGGATGCACTGTGCAGCTTGCAACAGGTAGGAAGCATGAGGGGGGGGAGGAAATGGCGGGTTGGGGGGCTGCCATGACCTATGAGTAAAACTGAAGACATCAAGAACCACTGCTACCCCCGTTTCCAACATCAAGGCTTCAAAAGCACATCGTTCCCCTCCCGTCAACAACTACACCCCATGTCCCTCTCTGATGCTTCACATGTGAGACATGTTTGGTGGCAGGTCAAAGTTTTTTGCGTTGAAGAGATAAAGTGTTCACTTTTGTTCCTATTTATAGTTCACCGCATGTGTTCCTGTGGTCATTTTGATCAGAATGCAACACACCACGGACTGTTTCTTCTTCTTAAAAAGGTACTGCACATGACAGCTGTGTACATTTCCGGGGTAGATCTGTTGGGAGATCTGCTGTTTGTATGTACAGTATATACACCATTGGTTCGGACTGTCCTCCTGTGTGGGAGTCCGAATGCTTACAAGCGTGTGAAAGCATGTTTGTGTATGTTGTGCATCAGCAACATCTGGTGAGGTAACCAAGGACATCGCAGGGTTTAGAGTGCTCCAGGTACATTTCTGTGTCAGAAATAGACACTAAACTACAAACTGACAGGCGTGTCGTAATGCCTGATGTAACTCATTCTTGGACAGGCTAAGGGTGCAACAGAGTGGGACAGTCGGTAACTGCCCTGTTCAGTCAGTGTGTAATTTACACCACAAAAGCCATCCATCTCTCTTATTACCCCTTATTACCAACAAGACCGTTTGATGTGACACACACACACACACACACACACACACACACACACACACGCATACACACACACACACACACACACGCACACACACACACACACACACACACACACACACACACACACACACACACACACACACACACACACACACACACACACACACACACACACACACACACACACAATGTTATATAATAACAAAAAACCCAACCTATTTTACAGTGGAACCTCTGCACATATGCCAACACTTGAGGGTGAGAGTTTGCATTGATAGCAATTAAATAGATTACAGTATAAAGAGTCGTCTCTAATATGAGAAAGTATCAAATAACGAGGTAAACTATAGGCCGCAATTTCAGAATTTAAACTAAATAGAAATAGACAGGTTAATGATTCGAAAGCTTTATTTGCTATATGCTGCATTGACTATAAAGGCGTGTTTGTGTGTGCTCGAGTCCAAGGAGATGTGATTCAACAGCATGACCTCAGAGGAAGAACTTGGCAGGCATGTGGGGTATAATCGAAACTGTAGCGCGTGTGTGTGTGTGTGTGTGTGTGTGTGTGTGTTTTCCTTCTTATTACATGGTCATGGGTGGCCATTATATTCATGACCTTCAACCCCTTACGTAAGCTTCCTTGTTTACCCCACTCAGACCTTTTTTTTTTTACAGTTCCCTAGCACGGGTTTCCACTTTTGATTTGGCCAAAATAAAAGTGCACCTTTTGAACTGCTTCCCAAGAACTGACTCAGAGCTGGCTCTCAGGTGATACAACGCACCGTCTGGTAGCCATATTGGAGGTCACAGCTCTCGTGAAACAGTGGCTTTGTACAGCTACAGTATTTTGAGTTTTATAATGCACACATACCTATTGTTATGGGCTCTCAGCTCTGGGTATTAACCAAATGGTACAAGAATCTGATAAGGAGCACTCTTGAAAGTGGACAAATCCAGCTGGGAGGAAACCAGAGACCAATAATACATTGGGAGGATAATGCAGTATATCCCATGTGGCCTGGGAACGTCTTGGGATTTTCCAGGAGGACCTTGGGGATGTGACTTACTGTATTTGTGCCAAAAAAGACTCCTTAACAAAACATGTGAGCAGAGCATGAGGATTTTTGATGGAGCCGTGAACAGATTTTGCCTTGTTTCCTATTCCAATTTCCCTCCAAATTTTTGCTGGCACCTCTCACACCATGACTTGAAAGCCCGACCCAGAACACATCTATGTTCTGAACACCCACACTATATATTTTCCGTCGAAAATCGACTGTTGCATAAGGCTCGACACTAGAGTTCACAGCTCAAGTACTTTGAGAAGTTTAGTTCTTGGAGTGAGTGCTGCTGAGTTGGGCAGGGAGTGATACTGAGCGGAGCGGCCTACAGGCTCCCAAACAGCTCCGGGAGAGAGGAGCACAAAGTCTCACTCTTCCACTCCGCTCACAGACTCTGCTCCTCAATTATCTGTCTGCCTGATTTTTCTTTAAGTAAATGTTAACAAACTGAGAGTAGCACTGTTTAGCTAATGTAAATCTTTCTGAAATATGAGAAATTAAAAGAATAAAGTTTTATTTCCATGGTTTAACCGTTCTAATTTGTTAAGATAATTATATAATGAGAGTATTCTGCCTTTTTCTCACTCATTTCTTATGAGTTTGCATATAAAATCTACATCACGAGGTTAGCTCCAAATAAGGGAACTATTAATGCTACAGCATACAAAAACAGTTTAGATTAATAGTGTATAAGACACAATAATAATGGGTTGCTGAGCTGAGTTTAAACCGCTTCAGAATGACGCTGAGTCAAATTTCATGCCTGTTTTTCATTGCCTGAATTTGTCACGAGACCCGCTGCCAGGATTTCATTGACACTCGATCCGGCATGTTGTCATCATAGCCTTAAGGGTGATTTGGATATAAATACTGTATGTTATGTAATTTGTAATGTAACCCACCTGGAAGATTACAATTCATCCATATTATTAAGAAGACCCACGACCTTAAGGTCCCCCAGCTGGCTCTTATATTCAACATTGTGGATGACATCATGGTTGCATAACACTCATCAGTTTGGCTCAATGGCAACAAATGGGGGAAGGTGACTGGGTGACCAGCATCTCTGGGTTGGTTTGGACTGTTGATCCAGCACAATCAGAAAAAGGTTTCTGATCCAGGACTGTTGTTATACACACAAATGATACAAATAAATATATTTACATGAATCTAATATATGAACACGTTCTCACCTCCGACTCGTCATTTTTCAGTGTGCAGGGTTGTAGCAGTTATGGTAAGGCAACAAAACTGCTTGGTTAGGTTACTGAAAAGACTGTGGTGTTGGTTTAAATGAGCGACACAACTTAGATTCATGACGTTAATGAAGTTACATAACTTATGTAGGTACATATAATTTTGCCTAGTGAGGAGGGTTACTGGTAGCCTCGCGAGACCGTCCCGTGTGTGACTCAACGAGAAGCGACCGTTCAGTGATGAGCGCAGTTATCGAGCAAACCGCTCACTAATGCTTTTTTCTCTTGGATCCGTCTGTTGGAATATGGAGCTTTAGTTCGATGCAGTTAGCAAGTGGTACGCTTTGTTGATCTGATAAGTTGATTTGGCCCGTTTGTTGGTGATAAATGGTTTATCGGTAACCACTATTTTCGCCCCTCATCAAAAGATCTCCAAACGAGAGTTCCCAGATGGATATGCTGAGCAAATGCTAATCAATCCATCTGGCAGAGTCAGGTTAGGTTAATGGATGCATGTGGAAGAAAGTCTATATGAGTCTCGAGACAGCATGTGAGCTGTAGCTCACATACAAAGCGCTGCTGTTTGGATGTTGAAAGAATAAATGAAAGTGGAAGAAAGAGGTTTAAAATATCAGCTTAAATCACTGCAATGTAATTAACATATCTGTGAATTAATTCACTTTTTACAACTTTGACCCCTTTATATGCAGACTCTACTCTATGTGAATAACAGTTAACACATTATCAGATATGTTCAGCAGCTACCACAGTGAGGTGAACAATTTCCAGTTTTCATGGGCTTAATTTATCTCCCCAAACGATTTGATTTACAAATACCCTCAAATCTGATTATTATAATCATTGTAAGTGGCCGTAAGAGGCTTTGGCCCAATTCATTCCATATCTGACTGACAACAACAGAAAGAAAAAACGACTATTCAGAAGTATAATCTACCACGCTGACCCACTTTCTACTTTGTATTAGCTCATGCCCAGTGATTGTGGGGGCTGACAGAGTTCACCAGCTGTCATTCACCAGCCTATTTGATGGGATGCAGTTAAGATTATCAGCATGCTTGTGTGTGTGTGTGTGTGTGTGTGTGTGTGTGTGTGTGTGTGTGTGTGTGTGTGTGTGTGTGTGACTGTTTAATTATCACACACAAAATGTTTAAAACGTCCAAGGACTAAGCCGGAGGTTTTCAGAGCATGAGGCTCTAAACTGTTTCAGGGGACGCTCAGTGAATGTAATTGAAAATATTTTACATTTTCATTGTCAAACAAGCGACACGGTGATACGGTGGTTAGCGCTGTCGCCTCACAGCGAGAGGGTTCCAGGTTCGAATCCCGGCTGGGGCCCTTCTGTGTGGAGTCTGCATGTTCTCACCTGTGTCTACATGGGTTCTCCGGTTTCCTCCCACAGTCCAAAGACGTGCAGGTGTTCGGTTCATTGATGACTCTAAAATCACCCGTAGGTGTGAATGGTTGTCTGTCTCTGTTCGTCTCTATGTGCCCTGTGATAGACTGGCGTCCTGTCCAGGGTGTACCCCACCTCACGCTCGATGTCAGCTGCGATCAGCTCCAGCCCCCCGCGACCCCGACAGGGACAAGTGGTTGAAGATGAATGAATTAATTAATTATCAAACAAATCATATAGACAGTTTTTTCTAGAGTCAGAAACCAATAAATGCTTTAGGACATACATTTTTACGTTTTTGTTGTAGATTGAAGTTATGTCAATCAGCAATATTAAGCCATCTCGCCTCAAATAACATAATCAGGAAGTGTCCCTTCTGTACGTTTCTGTTTGCATTTCTAGCACATCTCAAGATCTATGCGTATGAAGCAAATTTGACCAATAATGGATAAAACAACAACAACACAGAGTCATCATTTTGTTGCTTGTAGTTGCCTGATGTTTGAGGAAATGAGGAAATGAATAATACGGAGATATGTAGTGGAGTCCATGTCCCCACAACTAACTTGGTTCACAACATGGATAAATATCAAGAAACACACATCTTTGACACTGGACTCACCAGAACTTCCTCATTTTCTGAATGACGCAATACCCAAGTTGAAGCAGCTGCAGGCCTTTTTTGTTTTTTAACACCTGGGACTAATACAGGAACACTTGTAAGAATGATTCTCACAGGGTGATACTGAGTCATCTATTACGGGGCCTCCACATGTGTGTCAGAGCTGAGTCACATCAGTCATAAGGATTTCAGAAACGCCTTGCAGTGTGTTGATGTTTATTTGAGGTGCCCTCAGCACTAAGTCTACTTTAAGGCTGCAGGAATGAAGGGAGGTTTCATGAAGGGAATCGACTGCAATCAGTGAGGTGTTTGTGCATCAAAATCACCTAAACTGTACTCTATTTTTTGTTTTTTGGTTCCTAGACCCTGCACCAAGTGAGAACCATGAATCAAGTAGGAGAAACATGCATGCAGAGAGGTCATCCAGGAACCAAGCCACCCACTTATCTGACCAGAGCACTCCCGCTTTGGTCCGACAAACCCAACATTCCTCTCACAACTTCCTCCCTTCGTCTGACAAAAACGAGACAAGTCCTGTCTGAATGTGGTGACGGTCAAAAACAAACCGTTCATTTGGTAAGCAGAGAAAAAGATGGATAGCAGAGCAAGAGAAACATGAAAATTCTATATATCTAGTATGAGGAAATTATCACTTCACACATACATTTGGGTATCTGGAGTGCCCACAGACTGTGTAACAAGACAACCCAGTCAGTTTTTAGTTTGGAACAGGCTCTGAGGTATGTTTTCTCTCATTTGGTCGGTGTGTCGAAGGTGTTACCTAATCAGCAGAGACATGCATGTGAATTTGTGGTTTTAAAAAGTAGAGATGCACTGATCCAATACCCTGATCCAATATTGGCTCCGATATTGACTAATTAGCTGGATCGGATATCGAATGGCTGAGGCCGATCCAGCATTCCGATCTGGTCATTTCTCTTTTATTAATATTAAACACAGCAATACGGTTACGGCGATCTAGTCACTTCAGTTCTATGTTTGGAACACTATGTCATCAAGCAGAGCATGCACAGCACGCACAGCACGCACAGCACGCACAGCACGCACAGCACGCACAGCACGCACAGCACGCACAGCAGCTAGTGATGAGCAAACACAGAGCAACATGGAACAAGTGGCGGACTGAGCCAGGTCTGCTATTTGGAAACATTTCAAACTTGATACACCAACAAGTCCTGCATGACTGCAACATGCGAGGGGTGGTGATAAAGTTGATTCAACGCCACCTATATAAGCACCTCCAAAAGCACCATGCTAAAGAGCACGCGGAGCCTGATGCTTTCACTCACATGGTAAGGTATACGGTTCATTCATTTAACGGTAGTATCGGATTGGTATCGGGTATCGGCCGATACGCTCAGCCCAGGTATCGGTATCAGATTGTATCAGAAAAAAACTGGATCGCATCTCTATAAAAAAGGCAATGCGCTTGCATAAACAACAGTCAGTTCAACGCACCGCCGCTTCAGTTTAAATGAATGTTTTGCTTCGTTATGTCCTGAACGCACCTCAGAAAACAGGAAAACATTCAGACATGGCATCTCTTCCTATGTCACACGCAGGCTCATTAGAATATATCCCACCCCATCTGAACATCCCCTCCCACGGCTTTGAGAACTACCTTTGCAAAGGTGCACCTTCTTTTTCTTGCCAAGCAATCTTATCAGCTTTTCAGAAGGGGGGGTAAAGAAACAGGAGGATGAATACAGGTATATTCAGACAGGAAGTATGAGAAACAACAACCTGGAAATGAGCATAAATAAACATCTTAGTCCGGAGAGGAACTGAGGAATGTAAACATGTGCACAGATGGCCTAGTTATGTTTCCAGGTATTGGGCCTTTGGGAAAGTTTTGAACATCGGTGTAGTGCGACTGATTGCAGATATTTCCTCATGAGCATTAAGCCAAGACCTCACCTGGCAAGTTGTGCCTGGACATGCAGCAGCCAATCAGCACCAGGGGACAAATCGCCGTTCCAGTGATGTAATTCTCCACGGCCCGTGGCTAGAATGTACGTAACTGCCGCACGGCTCGTTTTTTTTCCATCCAGCTCACGTGTGGCTGTGATGAGGCTCTCTGACAGCATCGCTTCCAGTTCAACATCTGCCATGTTGGATGTGATAGAAGCACATGCTGCGTGCATCAACTCCTGCTGCTTCCACATGAAATCAAATTGTGTTACAAAATGGAAAAATAAGAAAAAGATGACCCGATTCAGCATTCCGTGAAATAAATTAGAGAATATAAATATTCCGAAATAATAGCGCCACCTGTTTCCTCTCGGGGGAAAGAGCGGGAGAGTTGAGGAATGTTTTTCGAATACGAATCGAGGACCATTTGAAACAAGCAAAAACAAAATGCGAGGAGGAGAGCAAACCAGATGGAAAGGAAGACGTAGAGTGAAAGAGCTGTCAAGTTCAAAAAGCAATCCTGTCCAAGTTAAAAGCATCAAAGCGTCAAGTCCTGGCTGGGTTGAGGAAAGGTCGTCCTGTGAGGGGAGGCTGCCAACAAAGTCATAGGTTAAAGTTTGAAGTTTGGTGGAACAAGACAGCCCTGTCTCCTAAAATGATGTTCCCATAAACCAAAACTGTATTCTCAATCATGTTTCACAGGAACTGTATTTTGTCCCAGATTACGTTTGTCTAGAAAAACTTTGCCCCGGGAAACCACTGTTCATGTCCTGTGTGAAAAATTCAACAGTGACCTCTTTACGTAACATATTTAACCTACGTGTGTTACGTATCGTTGCAGTTGGGCAGAAACCTGGTGTGTCCAAATCTGTCTTTGTTCAGGAATGTGATGTTTTGCTGACAGTTGGTGGATCCAGTGGTGTTACAAGAGTCAGTCACAAGCTCTTTTTAATACGTTTCATTGTTTATAAAACCCACATACAAAGTGACCAATAGCACTTATCTACTGTATAAAGAAAAATACAAATATGGAGATACAAGGTTTCCGTCAGACAGCGATGATATGCTACTTAAATGACCTAAAAATGTACTTTTTTTCACCCAAACATCATCTTTTGCTAAACCTAATCAGGTAGTTGCCTAAACCTAACCACATGTTGTTTCCCTCGAAACATGATTGAGAAAGCGCTGCTGTGTGGGAATGTAATTAACTAAAGAAAAATTGTAACTGTGGACATTAAGCCCTTCTTAATTTAACTGATTTCGAAATGGAAAACTACTCCACCGTGTCGCCCTGGTTCGCGTCCCGGCTGGGCCCTTCTGTGTGGAGTTTGCATGTTGTCCCCGTGTCTGTGTGGGTTTTCTCCGGGTTCTCCGGTTTCCTCCCACGGTCCAAAGACGTGCAGGTGTTCGGTTAATGGATGACTCTAAAATTGCCCGTAGGTGTGAATGGTTGTCTGTCTCTGTTCGTCTCTATGTGTCCTGCGATAGACTGGCGTCCTGTCCAGGGTGTACCCCGTCTCACGCCCGATGTCAGCAGGGATCGGCTCCAGCCCCCCGCGACCCCGACAGGGACAAGCAGTTGAAGGTGAATGAATGAATGTATGAAATGGAAAAACTACATTATGAACTTCAGAGGAAGATTCATTCCAAAAACTGTATATTGAGTGCTCTTGAGGTGGACTGCTCGGTTGTAGAGCTTTTAGTGATGACACAAAGTGATGGGACGAGACAAAGAAAAACAGAGACAATAGAGTAAATGTTTTAAGTAACAGGCCTGGTTGTGCACCTGTTTAGCCTCAGAGCCAGAAGAGGGAATCAGTGGAGCTGAGATCAAGTGACTTTTATTTCTCCAGCAGCTGAACAAATGTAGCTTTTGGCTGAAAAGTTTCTAAACTTCCAACGTTTTTTGTTTTAATTTCTGTTTTCATTTAAATATAGAAAAGCAGATGTACAATCAACATAAGATAAGATCATCCTTTATTAGACAAACAGCAGAGGTGATAGTGCAAAAAGAAGTGAAAAGTAGTAAAGAGTTCAAATACAATAAGCGCACAGACGGCACAGTTGAATTCACAGTGTTACACATAGGAAATATTGATATTGCACAGGAGAGAGTTGTCAGTTTCAGTATGTGCTGTCTACTGTGAGCACTGTTGAGTCAAAGGGCAGGTGGGTGTCTGTATGTGCACAGACAGGGACTCACACACTTGGCAGCAAGCCTAGCTTTAAACATGGACTATAGAGAAAAAAAAGAAATGAAAACACAGTACAGACAATACACACACAAAGGTCTGCAGGGTCAATGCGGTTGCCAAGTCAAATATAGAAATGGCATTTAAATAATAAACCCTCTTCTTAAAAGCGTGGCTGAATGAAACATTAGCGGGGTTTCCTGCAGAGGGATAATTAAGATAAATGAGATCGATAGAGAAGCATTAGCCTCTACACACTGCTGTCTGTTTATTTCTCACAATTTGTGAATTCAACCTGTTGCTCAGGTCTCAGGTCTAATACAAACATGGGAACAACAGGCAGACATTTGTCATTGCAACACGTTTTCACTCCGCACTTGTCAGATACAGAGGCCTGGACCCTTTGTCCTCACGCTTCTTTAATGCTCTGGGTAGATCATTTTTCAACGTGCAGACCAGGATTAGGTTTAGGCGACAAAATGACTCGTTTTGGGTTCAAATAAGTATGTAACGTCCACCCTGACCTCCTCCCTATGCAGACATTTTCTGTTTCTCATACACAATGACTCTCATTGTCTGATTAATCCAAGTTAACAAGATCTAAAACAAACATCACACCCCCTCTTCGACTCACTGGAGGGTGATATGTCTCTTATATTTCAACACAAACGATCTTGGCTCAGAGTAACGCCATATTCTTTAAAGGAGCTGCACTTGAAATGCTGGCAGAATAAAGTGGGCTGGCAAACAATTTCCAAATAGATGAGATACCAATGTTTTTTTCAGCGGCACGTGCGCTAACATGCACGTGGCTATCAAAAAGAAATAACAGAGAATCTCAGATTACAACACACAGAGGGAGAGTGAGTGATACTACTACGACAACAACAAGTGTGGGCACAGGTCTTATACATGTAATAGCTGCTAACTCAACATGGTGGACACAGACGGTTGTTGGTAAAACTCATACAATAAACAACTAGTAAATTAAAATGAGCATATTTCTCTGGGTTCTCCGGTTTCCTCCCACAGTCCAAAGACGTGCAGGTGTTAGGTTCATTGATGACTCTAAATTTCCCGTAGGTGTGAATGTGAGTGTGAATGGTTGTCTGTCTCTGTTCGTCTCTATGTGCCCTGTGATAAACTGGCGTCCTGTCCAGGGTGGACCCCGCCTCACGCCGATGTCAGCTGGGATCAGCTCCAGCCCCCCCGCGACCCCGATAGGGACAAGCGGTTGAAGATGGATGAATATATAACCCAAAAGAAAGTTGCAGGCATTTTAATGGGACACGTGAGCCTGCTGTTGCTGCTGAGAGACCACAACCTTCAGGCCTGACTCAACCGGCAGCCAGTTTCCTGTTTTTCTTACATGTATACAGCGAGGCTATATGATGGGTTTTCACAACACAACAGGGATTGCACTATGGAAAAATGATGGATGCGTTTCTTGACAAGCGGCCAAACCTATCCGTTAAGTTGTTTGGGTAGTGTTCAGTCTGATTTTAGGGAACGGGGAAAATGTCCGACCAGACTTTGTCAATCTCGCCGTCCTTCACTAATATTTACACCGTGATACCATTTTTAAACAACTCTAAACAATCTGTGTTTACATGTGCAGTCACGTTTCCTGATGGCGTTTACTGGCAGCTCTGAGCTCACATTTACTGTATCTTTCATGTTTACCAGGATGCAATATTATCTTCTAAGCTGCGTACATCCACAAAGTTTACATCTCCATACTGTGCGCACGAGTATCCCTGTAACAGAACGTTTTCAGTGTCAACGAATACAATGACCTCATCGAAATGGAAACACAAGGAGAAAAAAGCAAATGTAGCCAAAACGTACTGATCGTCAAAATTGTATTAGAAAACCTTACGTTATGTTATCTTTTACGATCAGCTCTACAGGTGTTTCACAGGGGAGGGGGTGTAACATTAAAACAGCTGCTGGGATAGACACACTCACGGGGAAAGTGAGTTCAAATGAAGTGCTGACTTTGACTTTGGAGGGAAACAAGGTCCTCTCTCTCTCTCTCTCTCTCTCTCTCTCTCTCTCTCTCTCTCTCTCTCTCTCTCTCTCTCTCTCTCTCTCTCTGAGGATCCACAGGAAAGAAGATGTTATCATCCCATTACCAAAACAGGACAGTAGTGAGGGAGAGTGGAGGGTGAGGACATGTCAAGCAGGCGATCTTGCTAACATCAACAGGGGACATGTTTTTGAAGGCCAATAGTGATATTTCCATAACTGAATTTACCAGCAGCTAAAGTCTAAATCTTAGAAACGATTTTAATGTCTGCAAATTCAAATTATTCTAGCATTTTGACCATCACGGCTCTCTAAAACTACTGAAACTTGGATCTTATTTTTGTAGTTTTGCCCATCATTTCCATCGATAGTGATATTGTTGAGATCGTCCTATTGTTGAGATCCAGGGTTCAATAAGTAAAGAAACACAAGCGGTCGAGATCTCTGCTATTAACGTGAGAACAATCCTCGGCCAAAATTATGACACAAGTCGTACTAAACCAGAAGACCTCACAACCTATAAAATCTTTTCATACATCTCACAAACACATCTCTAAAAGTGACAGGAGTTTAGGAGACTTACTTTTCTCCTGCTGTTTTCTCTCTCGCTCACTCACCCCGTGTTTTCCTCCGCCTCCTCTGCTGCTTCTTGTCACACTAAGTCCCCATTTAACCCCCCCTTCACTTCACTTCTGTGTTTCGGCCCTGGGCTCTTTGATGTTGTGATTCCTCCATATAAAGCCATGGAGACACTGAGGGTCCTGGGTTGCAGGCAACACGTGCCACATGACACTGTTAGTGAGTGGGCTGCATGTGAAAGTGCCTCTGTGCGTAGAACTGTGATAATAATCCAACCTAATATGGAGAACTAATAAACAAAGGTGCAAAGATCTTGATTAGAACCTGCGAGTCCTAATAAAACATCTTTGATTGTTTGTTTTTTTAACACCCGTTGCAAGTGACGTGCATGGTTCATCTTAACGCTGGTGTTAGGGGCCCCCTGTGAATTTCTTCCTAGGGCCCAAACAGACTCTAGCTTTGCCTCTGCAAATGTGCGTTAGCGTGTTGAATCCGTTTACATCACCTACAATGGTTGGTGCAACACTGCCACACCATCCTCATGTTAAAAAAAGTTACCAGTGTGCCAGTGGTCTCCTAAATTTATACAATTCATTCAACCGAACTCCATTCTCTATTATGTTTCAGGGAAAACTTTCTCCCAAATCCTGCAAACAGGTCTTCCAGCTCCATGTTTAATTTGCATTAGAAAGTAGTGCAACTGGGGCGGCACAGTGGTATGGTGGTTAGCACTGTCGCCTCACAGCAAGAGGGTTCCTGGTTAAAATCTCAGCTTGGGCCCTTGCATGTTCTCCGTGGGTTTTCTCCGGGTTCTCCGTTTGCCTCCCACAGTCCAAAGATGTGCACATGTTATCCAAAGATGTGCACGTGTTAGGTTAACTCTAAATGAAGTGAATGGTTGTCTGTCTCAGTTTGTCTCTATGTGCCCTACGATAAACTAGCGTCCTGTCCAGGGTGTACCCCGCCTGGGATCGGCTCCAGCCCCAGCAACCCCCTAAAGTACAAGTTTGAGGCTCTTGTCCTTTACTTGAGTATTGTCTTTTCATGCTACTTCTACTCCACTATAAATCAGTAGGAAATATTCTACTTTTTACTCCACTACATTTATCTGATTACTTCAGTTACTAGTTACTTTACCGGGATTTGTCTACATAGAATCCTGACTTCCCTATAAGTCCTGCTGCTACAAACAGGCTCAAACTGTAAGCTGTGAGTTCAGCCACTTTTATGCTGTTTTGGTGTTTATTTCGGAAGTTAACCTGCTAAAGCTAACGTTCACATATTGCTTGGCTAACGTGGCTAGCTTCTATATAGACGGTGTTTACTGCTGCTGAGGTAACTGATTCTGTATATCGTAAGGGGCATAACAATTCCCGGTACACAGCATAAAGATTGACCAATCACAGCAGAGCAGACCAGCCGACCAATCAGAGCACACTGGGCTTTTTGGTGTGGGCTAAGCTTTCAATGCGCCGATTACTGAGCAACACAGTGAACTTCTTATAATGCCACTTTGATTTCTGTCCCCATTTTACATCATAATATGCGTCATTACAAGTAATACCAATAACAAGAATTACAATTACCATTCTTATCACAATTGGAGCCATAATTTTATATATTCAGCACTTTTCCAGCCAGCAGCACATTGTTCCACCGGAATAATATTTAATTTGGCATTCAGGAGCACTCATGGCTGCTTTCCCTGTTTCTTCTCTACGCTGCTGAAAACATCACGTCACCTCGCAGGCAAAGCCAAACTCTATGTTGACTATCCCAAGTGTGTGCCAGAGTTTCGACACCCAAACAAAGCTCACGTAACTGACATTTAGAATATCTGAACTGTGTCCAGATGTATATATATATATATATATATATGTAGCGGTGGATATCAGATGAGAGTTAAACTTGCATGTCTAAAAATATCTAGTTGAGGGAAATTAAGAGAAGCAGAGCCTGTGAATGTTCTCATTTGTCCAGGTCATCGTTATCCCCAAAGCAATTTCAGTCAAAAGCAACTGGTCCTGGTCCAGTCCCAGCCTGGTTCTGGTCCTGGCCCTGGACCAGTCCCAGCCTGGTCAGATGTGTACATGAACTGATGAAGCCTCTTGGATGAGAGGTGAAAAGTCTACCTAGACAAATAACCAAGTCCAGTTGCTTTTGACTGTAATTGCTTTGGGGATAAGAAAAGCAGATTTATTTTCTTGGCCTGTGCTCCGTGAGGTGGTGGGAGCAGCATTAAAGTCTACAATAATCAACAACTGAAACATTATAAACACCAGAACTGTAGTTATGAGGTTGGAGGAATAGCTTTTGACAAAGTGGGCCGTCTTTGGATAATAAAAAGCAGAGAAATCCTGTACTTTCATTTAATCTATTTTACAAGCACCAACGACAAGAATACGTGTCAGAGCAGCAATTCACACTTTCATATGTAAGACAACAGGGATCCTACTCACTGTATATTAAAGGATAGTGCTACTGTTATTCTACACGTCAACTAAGACCATGAACAAAATAAAACCAACAATTTCTCAGGCTGTCTCTCAGACTTTCAGACGTCTCTGTCCTGTCTGTGGCTCTTGGTCCCAAAATGTGTTCCTACTGAATACATACATCTTTATTAGTTCACAAATACATGGCTGAATTTAAAAAATAGTAATCTCCTTAAATGGGTGGGCACTGTAATATTTATCAAATGTAACAAACAGTTCATTTTTTCAACACTCTGTTTCCCTCTCTGCCCAAAAATAAGTGATGTGTTAAGTGTTTGCTGCAGTTTTGAGATTTTATTTTACTTTTTATATAGCATGAGTAGATTTGGCTATCACAGCTGAGGAAAGATGAAAGTGCCACCAACAGAAACTATGGAAAAGGCAAACAGAGATAATGTCACAGTACTGCCAAGTGATCTGAGAGAAAATAAAGAAAAGAAACACATAAATCTTATGGATTAGAAGAAGAAGAAGAATTCCTTTATTAGTCCTGCAACGGGGAAATTTGATTTTTTTCACTCTATTATTATTATTCATGTTACACACACACAGGCCCGACATACACACACATGCACAAACAGGACCTACTGTATATACATGCAATTAATGGAGAGATCGTCACAGCGAGGGGGGCTGTCAGTGACCAGCAGCCTGAGCAGTTGGGGGTTCGGTGCCTTGCTCAACAGCATCTCCGCAGTGCCCAGGAGATGAACTGGCACCTCTCCAGCCACCAGTCCACGCTCCATTTATGGTTCACACAGGGACTCAAACCGGCAATCCTCCGGTTCCCAGCCAAGTCACCTATGGACTGAGCTACTGCTGCCCAGATGTAAATGTGTTGGCTGGTTGCTGCAGCAGAGCAGAATGAAAAAGAGTTGATTGCATGTTTGAAAAACCTTGATTGACAAAGTAATCAATATGTCGACATGTTGTTCTAGTAAGTTAAGGTTACCGAATAGAGAAAAATGAACATATGAAAACAGGTGTAGCAGATATTATAAGAGCATTGTTTTTAAAAGATTCATACTAAGGAAACTTTTTCTAAAGGTGTTCTGAGGTGAGATCGAGCTGCACTATAAATCATTCTCAGTGTCTCGGTTTGTGGCCCTTTTCCTGTCGTTTTAATGCCAGAAAGTTCAACTGCGGTCAGAGAACGTTTGGTCACATCGACTCATAATGTCAAACCACCTCCATGTGCAAACACCTCGGCTATTGTGAGCTGTACTGTACAGAAAAGGAACTCATAATGGGGACAGCGTGCGGTGTTGACTCTCCTATCAAACAAAGACAAACCTACATGTTTGCTTTAATCTTCACAAACTTAAACTTAACAAGCAATCAATAGACAAAGAATGCCACATGGAAAAAATCAAGACACAACTGTTTGTTTTATATTTGAGGTGACAAAGGGACCCAGAGAGGGTGTGCGTAACACCAGGTGGGGATCTGCTGTCCTCCTGTGGCCACAAAGGAAACTTCTAGTCAGATTTTGAACCACCGTTTCCATAATGTTCACCTTTTGCAGCTCACCTGTACACAGAATGTAAGAATTTACCTCAATACTTGTGAGCATTTTGTAATGAGTTATCCTGTTATACACAGTTCTCAGGGGTATTTATATACAGTAGTTCTACTTGTTATGGGAAAAAAAGCATGCCACGAATTCATAAGTGACTTCAACCTGCTCTCATTTGCAAAAAAGGACAATATGAATCAAACAATCCAAAGGCAGTATGGAACAAAAAACAAATTTAAATTGTATTGTTGATGGAATATTAATTTGTCTAAGCCATGTGATATCAAAGCAACCAAATGCAACACTGTCAAATGTGTTTCCTTGGCCGCGGGGTGTTGTTATAAACCAAACCTCTCAAAAAGAAAAACAGCCACCCAAACTGACAGCATGAGCAGTGACGTTATAAGGAAAATGGAGGAGAACAGGTATGTCACGTGTACGGTCTGATTATCACCTGTGTGTCAATTAGTGCATTGTTCCAAATTGTGAAACTTTCTCTTGTTGAATCTGTTCATGTGTCCTTGTTGCTCCACCATTTTTTTTCATCTAAAAACGCCACTGTGCATTGTTTCAATGACTGTTGGATGGTAATTGTACTTATATAGCCCCTTTCTAGTCTTCTGACTACTCAAGGCGCTTTCAAACTTGTCACATTCACAGACATTCACACTGATGGCACTGGACATCTACAAACCATCTAATCTAACTATTCACACCACATTCACACACCCATGCGCAGCACAGGGAGCAATTCAGGGTTCAGTGTCTTGCCCAAGGACACTTCGACATGTGGACCGGGGGAGCTGGGGATCGAATCGTCGATCTCTCGAATGGAGGACAACCCACTCTCCACTGATCCACAGCCACCCCTGTAGACTATTAAAAGAACGAGAATAGTGAAAATGCTGACTGACAATCAAAACTGCTCGTTTCGATTGCCCACCAGTCCCAAAACCAAATCTATTCATTATTATCTAGGACAAGACAGATATGGGATTTTTGAGGCCGATACCAATACCGATTTTAGGGGTAAAATTTACCAATATGGCGACCAATATATTAGTCTGGCTCTATTTTAAACACATTTCTTGCATCTAAGGCGCTAATATGAACAGTTGTGCTGTAATATCATCTGTGCGATAGCATTTGAGCAGCCGGAGTGAGGTCCAGTGAGGTCAAATCATACTCCACGGTCCTGTTTCTCCTTTTGTTGTGGTCGTCTCCATGGACGTATAAAGAGAACTGGATACAGCGTTCCCGACAGAGCCCTGTTCATTCCTATGAAAGCTGCTCAGAGGTGCACCAGGCCAAAAAAGTTTTACTGCCCTGTCTAAAAATAACCTGATAACTGGCATCTCTTTCACCACGTAAAGCTCCTTTCGGATGAGATCAGTTTAGGACGTGGGGTAAAATAGTCTTACCTCAGGACGACTATAATATAAATGGCCAATTCGCACGGGATCAAGAAATCCCTGTATTCTATCAGAGACAGGAGGGGTTACTCGATTTACGCACTACGTCACCTCCCTGTCGCCAAGTGGTTGCTACGTAGCTTCCTGATATCACAAAATTAAGCAAACACAAAATGTATTAGCTTAAAAAAGTGATAAGAGTGCTCCTTCAAGCTCCATGCTCAAAAATGTGTGGAAACTACGTAGTGATATATCACCGAATATCAAAATATGTTTTACATAGCTCCCATGATGCTACTGTGTTGATCAAATGTGTTTTGAAAATGTAATTTCAAGTATCAGCTGGAGTCAAATAGAGTTTGAGCAGAATGTAAGCTTTGCTCATTTGTAATAATGTTATAAACACAGAGGGAGCGGAGGTGAATGAGTGCCTGCAGGAACACACAAGACCTGCACACCAGCAACAGAACTCATCACACGGGAAGATGAGTGTTTCAGATTCAGAGAAAATGACATACGATACATTATAATTCAGTTATACAGAACAGTCCTGGTTAAGAGTGAGGTTCCATAAGTGGCCAGAAGGTGTCAGTGTTGCACAACAAAAAACAGTTAAAATACCAGTGACACAACCAGCACCAAGAAGCATTAAAATCTCTCAGGCTCTAACAATCTAATGTCAAGCACAATGAAGTCATTTTGTCAGTCAGTTGTATAAAATATTATTTGTATAGCACATTTCATACATAAGATACAGGGGCTTTATATGAAATTGCAAAACTCAAAGAGATTTTAAAATGTGACAAACAAACCAAGTAAAGCTAAAAACAAAATCAAAAGTAATTAATAAGAAATTACTTATAGCCAGATAAAAGGTGAGTCTTAAACTAACTGAAACTAATTTCATCATACGTCAGATATTTTCATATTTCATATTTCAGCGTTTTGGTCCATAATAACATAAATGCACTTTTAAGGTTTCATGAACTGGCTTTCAGAATCATTCGTTAAATGCTTAAAGGACTTAAAGACTTCAATTCCCCCGGGTTACAGGAAGAGAGCTACGGTACAAGATGTGTCATTGGAGTGCACCTGTGAGATTACTGTAATCCCGTTTTAATGCACTGAAACTGCCGTCTGAAAACACTCTGCTGAGTGAAAAATGGAGAGGACACGGCCTTGAAGAGGCGAGAGAGAAAAGGAGCCCAATGTGGGAGGAATGTGGATGATTAGCAAACGTGTGAGGCGCTGAGCTGGCGTTTTCCCACAGAACTGAACATGTGCAGTGGTCAACTCAGAGAAACTGAAGATGTCATCAACATCAGCTGTTGCTGAGCAGCCTGCTCCGTGGACTAAGATGAATTAACAAGGATCTAAATCCTTTGTCCTTGGCTGTGTCCTTTCTGTCGCAGCGACACACTGACACTGCGAGGGTTTGAACCTGCTCTAATACTGTTTTAGAAACACAGTGTATCTGATCCATTTCACATAATCACCATGCAGCGTTTCCATTCTCCTCAGTGTTCCACATTGATGTCAGTGATGTTCTTTAAAATGGGACAGAGATGAATACTGATGAATCAGTCTCCCAGGAGAGCTTTCATTATAATCTGGCCTCCATTTTCAGCTGACTTCTCTCTCCCTCTCCTTGTGATGAAGCGGCCGGCATCAGTGCAGGTCCACACACTGATTAGGATTGCTGTAGCCTGTATTCAGAGCTAACATCTGACACACACTCTGGACAGTCTCTCTGGTCTGGAAACACTTCAGACGTGTCCTATTTAATCAGCGCTGAGGGATAAAAATGGTAAACATACTGTTGTACATGGTGTCAGGTGACAGGAAGATGACCAAGGGAATATATTCTAATGTCCTTATGCTAACATGCAGGTGTTAGGTTCATTGATGACTCTAAATTGCCCGTAGGTGTGAATGGTTGTCTGTCTCTGTTCGTCTCTATGTGTCCTGTGATAGACTGGCGTCCTGTCCAGGGTGGACCCCGCCTCACGCCCGATGTCAGCTGGGATCGGCTCCAGCACCCCGCGACCCCGACCCCGACAGGGACAAGCGGTTGAAGATGAATGAATGAATGAATAATTAATGTTGAATGTTGAGCTTGAATTGTATAGGAGCAAATAAAATCAACAATGGCTCATGACATACTATATTGTTACTGGTGAATTAAAATAAATCTTAAAGAGGCAAATTTCAGTAAAAGTTAGTGCAACAATTAAAATGTCAATACATAATATGTAGTAGGGAAAAGGATATTTTAATAGAATGGTATCAGACTGTTATTGCTTTTAAATATTGACTTAAGGATGGGAATTAAAACGATTTTATGGATACCAATGCCCGTATCTGTCCAATTCCTTATCGATTCCCTCCTTATCAGGTTTTTAACATCAATGCAACCCTTTTATTATCCAAGTCCAAAACACAGCGTAGCATGTTACTAATTCAACTTCTTCTCCGGAGTTTGTGCTTTGTCGTCTCGCAGGTCTCTGCTGATGGTGGTGGTGCCTGCTGCCGTGGTCCTGCATGAAGCTTCCTGCTGCTATTATAATCTATCACCTTAGCTGTGCTTGTTTCTACTATTCTTCTGTATTAACTGCCATAACATATAAGTCATATTCACATTACTATAGATATTATTATAGTTACTGGAAGTGTGTCTGTCTCTGTCCATATGTCCGTCTCTCTCTCTCCTTTTCTTCCTCTCTCCGGTGCAGACAGATGTCCGTCCTCCACAGAGCTGGGTCTGTCCCACGTCCCTGCTTGTTATAGTGAAGGTTTTTGTTGCCACCGTACTCTACGGGGGAATTGTTGGGTCTCTGTAAATCATAAATAAGTCATAGAGTGTGGTCTTTACCTACTCTGTAAAGTGTCCTGAGATAACTTTTGTTATGATTTGGCACTATAAATAAAATTGAATTGAATTGAATTGAATTGAATTGAATTGAATTGAATTGAATAGATGAAATGGTAGAATACCATAATCATTTTCATTTCGGCTTGCATGACGACTTCAGGTTGAGGCAGGATCCATGCCAGTGACTCACAGCTCAAAGATGACACATCTCTCCTCCTCACAACCACATGGGCTCTGTTTCACAACACGGCTATTTTCATCAAGCCTTCGTTTACAGGCGCTGATGAATGGAGAGCTTTTTTTCTTTAAGGAGATGGAGACGGGCAAGTACAGCATGGTGAGGGGCAAAAAAGAGTGTTGGGAATATATGTGTTCACCCAACACATATATTCCGGTGAAATGACACAAGAAGTGTGACTGATGACAATTTATTTTACATGTACAACTATCTCCGTCTCCACCTATCTCTTCCTGCTGGGAATGATCACAGGCAACACAATTATTTGTAACCGTAGTTCATAGTTATGAAAACAGAGTTCGTGGTGCCATTGGCACACTTATTGTTTTGGCACATTAATGCATTACTTCCATTGTTCCAAAACCACCCGTCACAACAAGGAAGGAAAACAAATACATGCAAATACACGCCACATTGATATTATCATGGTCCCTTTTTGACCAATACTTTTGGCTGGTACTGTAAATGTTGACCTAGGCCAAGAGTCACACTTGGGGCACAGAATCATCATATAAGGTGCAAAGAAATTCAATTTAATTCAATTCAATTTAATTTATAGTGCCAAATCATAACAAAAGTGATCTCAGGACACTTTACAGAGTAGGTAAAGACCACACTCTATGACTTATTTATGATTTACACAGACCCAACAATTCCCCTGTAGAGTACGGTGGCGTTGAAAACCTTCACTATAACAGACAGGAACGTTGTGGTTCTTTGAGGTTATTCCTTTTTTTTCAACCATATTTTGGGGCTTTTAAATGTGTTCTGTAGAAAGTTGGATGGATTTTATTCTTGCTCAGATACTGAAGTGGATTTTTGATTGTTTGCTGATTTTGATTGGTTGTGTGACTGATCAGTAAATGAATGTAATGTGTGTACAGACAGACAGATATCTTCTGTGAAGATGAGAGGAAAACTTGGAGGATGGCAAGAATCCATCCATGCCCATCGCTCTCATCCTGTATCCCCCTACTCCCCTGCAACATGATGACTGATGATGAGGTATGCCCTAATGTTCACTTGACTTGCACACTTCACCACAGAGATATACTTTGGTTTGAGGTTTCTCTGCAGTTAGTTAGTAACAATCTTTGAGCCCTTTGTGTTTTACCTGGACACCTTTACATTCAATGCTCACACAGTTTACTGGCACATTACAGGCAGTTTAGTATCAGAGACCTACTCTAAATAAAGTGTGATCTCACATTTACCAGAAGCACCTCTGCTGCATAAACGTCTCCGTTTTAGGTGTGATAAGTTTGGGACCCCTGGTCCACAGCCCACGGCAGGCTGCTCTGCAGAGTTTCTGTCACGGGGTGAGGGAGGGGAGGAGGGGGTGGATCTGCAGGACTCCTGCTCACCACGCCTCGGTACGGTAAGTTCGTCAGCCATATTGACTGTCTGTACCTCTTCTCCGGTTGTGGGAGCCTGGCGGACACAAGAAGTGTGACTGATGACAATTTATTTGACATGTACAACTCTCTTCCTGGTGGGAATGATCACAGGCAACACAATTATTTGTGTGTACAAGGAAGGAAAACAAATACATGCAAATACACGTCACATTGATATTATCATGGTCTCTTTTTGACCAATACTTTTGGCTGGTAATGTAAATGTTGACTTAGGCCAATAGTCACACTTGGGGCACGGAATCATTTATATTGCATATAAGGTGCAAAGAAATTCAATTCAATTCAAATGAAATTTTATTTACAGTGCCAAATCATAACAACAGTTATCTCAAGACACTTTACAGAGTAGGTAAAGACCACACACTATGACTTATTTATGATTTACACAGACCCAACAATTCCCCCGTAGAGTACGGTGGCGTTGAAAACCGTCACTATAACAGACAGGAACGTTGTGGTTCATTAAGGTTATTCCTTTTTTTCAACCATATTTTGGGGCTTTTAAATGTGTTCTGTAGAAAGTTGGGTGGATTTTTTTCTTGCTCAGATACTGAAGTGGATTTTTGATTGTTTGCTGATTTTGATTGGTTGTGTGACTGATCAGTAAATGAATGTAATGTGTGTACAGACAGACAGATATTTTCTGTGAAGATGAGAGGAAAACTTGGAGGATGGCAAGAATCCATCCATGCCCATCGCTCTCATCCTGTATCCCCCCTACTCCCCTGCAACATGATGACTCTGAGGTATGCCCTAATGTTCACGTGACAGGACTTGCATACTTTACCACAGAGATATACTTTGGTTTGAGGTTTCTCTGCAGTTAGTTAGTAACAATTTGAGTGCTTTGTGTCTTACCTGGACACCTTTACACCCAATGCTCACACAGTTTACTGACACAGTTTACTGGCACATTACAGGCAGTTTAGTATCAGAGACTTACTCTAAATAAAGTGTGATCTCACATTTACCAGAAGCACCTCTGCTGCATAAACGTCTCCGTTTTGGTTGTGATAAGTTTGGGACCCCTGGTCCACAGCCCACAGCCGGCTGCTCTGCAGAGTTTCTGTCACGGGGTGAGGGAGGGGAGGAGGGGGTGGATCTGCAGGACTCCTGCTCACCACGCCTCGGTACGGTAAGTTCGTCAGCCATATTGACTGTCTGTACCTCTTCTCCGGTTGTGGGAGCCTGGCGGAGGAGTCTCTCCAGCACTGAAGCCCGTATCGCAGTACACTCTCGGTATATACGCCACCACCGTGTCCGGGAAACAGCGCAGAGGACGGGAGGGCGAAGCGCTCTATTTTTACTCTGCTGTGGATATATAAAGTGCTGGTGCCAGCTGGAGGGGGTGACAGTCGGACACATCCTCAGCGCAGCCAGGAGGTGAGTTTGGTCGCCTGCGCTCCTTTAAGCCCTTCAAACGAGGGGGATTTTCTTCTCCGGGCTGGAGAGCGGGTGGAGGTGTTTTTACGCGGGCCCGTTATAACCAGCACTGGCGCTTATAACTTCATTTACCAGCCTCTCTAACGGGCAGGTTAAACACAGCGGGGTACGACTGCGTGGATCACATTTTCCCCCCGGTTTCTAACCGGCGTCTTGCACGTTTTCGGAGCGGTGACGGGTGAGTGGAGTGGTGTCACTTTGCACCGAGGTGCTGTGTGTCACTTAAATGTTACGCAACAGAACGGAGCTTATTAGCAGTCAGGGTCATTAGATGCGTGTCCTGTGTTTTTCTTAGAATGACCTGTTCGCACGCAGACCACCCGTCAGGTATCATTCACACCGAGCGCTGACGTTTCTGCAGCCGTGCCGGTGTTGGGTCATTATTTCCCCACTGACCCCGGGACTGGCACGGTCGTGTCCGGCTCTGCTGTTGGGATCCAGCAGCTTTACCGTTTCTGTCGCAGGGCTCTGCTGCTCCGTTTGTAAAGCTCACAGCGGGAACAATGTTTTTCTTGCGCCGTTTGCAACTTTTGAAGCGCGTCCCGCCGCCGCTGACGCGCCTTTCTCTCCGCGGCAACGTCGCAAACAACAGCTGCTTAAACATAATTAACACGGTGTCACGTCCAAGCTGTAAATATACGGTCTGGTTTATTGTGCTGTTAAATACTTGTGCTCCATTCAAATCCCGCTATTTTCTCTTATTTAGTCGCTCCAGCCTCCAAAGCTGCGTCTCTAACTTTAAACCAAACCACATCATGTAAATAACAACAGTCTGACACCTGCGCACACGTTTGCTTAAGAGGTGTCGACGCTTCCTCGTGAATGATATGGAAACTTTGTTCCTCACAGTAGTTTGTTTGTCAGCTCGCGTGAGTTTACCCCCTCCGCCCTGGAAACCACGCAGAATCCCACCGCGCGTAACACGGACTACTTTAGCTCCCGCGCGTAAACAGCGGTCGTGAATACGGTCCCATCAGCGCGCCCACACATGATGCTAGCGGCCCGTCTGGCACAAACAGATGCTCCGCCGGCCTCAGGGAAGTCGGGAGTCTCTGATTGGCCTAATCGCAGCCGGGGGAAGTGAGTTCATTGGCCGTTAGCCCCGTCGCTCAGATCCTCCTGTTGCTCTTGGCTCCGCCTCCTCTGGGGACCAAATTACAACTCATTTGAGAGAGAGGCTCACTCCATCATGACATGAGATACCTTTGACTGCTGGTTTTAGATTACTCTCTCTGGTCTGCACCACGATTATGTGTAACCTGGTGAATAATCTCACGGCTCGAGATGAGAGTAGGAGAATGTTGTCTGAAAAAAACGAGGTTGGACCTAGTTTCTGTGTCGTTATAACAACAACATTAAAGCCTTAAGTGCAGGTTTGAATGCAGTTAAAGGCACCCCTGTTGGCTACTAAAAAGGCCCAGATTATTATTCATATCTATTTTGAATCACGAGATAAGATGGTCATTTTTTTTAATACCTGCAATGTGTTCAGTCGCCATTTGAAAAACCAAAGTTTAAGGTCATGTGGTGTCCCCGTACATCAGCGGTGTCAAACTCCAATTCACAGTGGGCACAATTTAAAAACTGGGATAAAGTAGCGGGCCAAACTCAATATCTAATAAAACATTTTTTTTAAATAATGCAAATGTGCATGTTTTCCCTTCTCTCCAGATATGTAACTTTGAACCTTTCCAGTGCAGGTCCTTGTTCTTGTCGTGGTGTTTCTTCTGTTTGATTCTTTGGTTACAGCCACGGTGGCTCATCTCAACTCATCTTTAAGTTTGGAATTTGGATTTTGGTGGGGGAGTGTAGAGTTGCTAGAGCGTGCATGGGAAACAGGCACAGGTAACCTTGACCTTTGACCCTTAACAAAGCAACACCTACAGCAGTTGGGGTGTTCTAAGGCAAGGCATTAACACTTTACGTAGACCGTAAACAAACAGACCCATAAATCAAGACAGCAAATCACTTAATTGTCCTTAGATTCGGCACGTGAAGCTGGAGGAATCTTAGCGATTTCTTCACACGGCAGCTGCTGCTGGTCGACAATATTACTGTTGGTTGTGATAATGAATGGTTGGAGATTTGGCGCCTTGAGCTTGTTGGAGGTGTCTTGCATCTTTCTTTCTCCGTTGAGTTTTTGCCATTTGTTATTTCTAGTTTTCCCTAGTTTACATATGCGCTTTTCATTCTTAGCGTCATTTTTTTTTTATTTCTCCTTGATTTTTCACACTTCTGTGGTTCCATGACTTGTCATTTAAAGCCCCAAAAAAAGGATGAAATACAAGCGATTGCACCAGAAATTCATTTTTATCATTCGCTGTGTTGTTAAAGTGTATGCATGCATTGGTAATAAGTACAGTAGGTTGAACCAGGAAGTTGAATGTAGAGTTTAAGTCGTAATTTGAACGCTCAATTCGGTTATTTCCAAATCAGCGGTTGAGATAATTGAATTACAGTGGCTTTTAAAACCGAATTCTGTTTGAGGGGAAACTATATTATATCCAATAAAAGTAATGATAAATCTTTTAATATACAACCCAGGCTGTAAAAAAAAGCAAGAGAAAATCAATTTTAAACTCATTAACAGTTTTATGCTGCTGACTTATCCTAATATGAAATATTCACTGGTTCCTGCTTCTCAACTGTAAAGATTGTCTGCTTTCTGTGTCACTTTTGACCCAAACGATCGATCGAGAAAATAATCTAATAACTGAGAATAAGAATAATCCTTAATACTATCCCTAAAAGATACAATGTGGGTGTTTTACTTGGTTAGTCACAGCTGGTGACTGGGAGCAAACACAGCCCTCATCACAGCCAGGTTCACTGATAGACGATACCTAGTTTCTCTTTCTGTCCCTCACTCTTAGCATCGCACGATCACATCTTCTCGTTTGAATTCTTTCACCTTCTTTGTCTATATCTGTCATTCATGCGCTGCTTTTCTGAAATGCATAAATGACAATGCCACATGTTAAGTCACTTAAGATATGAGAGCGCAAAGGAAAGTTATTCTTAAGTTTTAGGATTCATATTTTGTTCCTGACCTTCACAGTTACAGTAGATCCTCCGCTCGTCTCCATATGCAGAGTATCTGGTGGTCTCAGATTTAACCTGTGCAACAGATGGATATAACCGACTGAATAGTTTAAATTTAGCCTGGATGAGTGCCTGTGCAGGAGCAAACAGAAGTGATGATGCCATTCATCTCAGATTCACATCGATTTACCCCGTTCACTTGTCTTTGCACTGACTCTTTAGCCAAGTCAGTATTTATTACAGTAAATATTGATCTAATTAATATGAATAATGCTGAAAACACTGCCCTGTTGTTAGACTCATGAGTAGATTATTAAAGAGAAAGCATCATTTGTCACGTAGTTGTCTGTATTTACCGTCCAGACCCAGACTGATGCTCTGTGTGTCTCTTTCTTTTCCTCAGGGCTGTTCTTGTTCCTCTTTTTGTTATTAAACTAACATGTTCAACCTGTTCAGAAGGTATACTAAGACAATAGTCACTGTCTACAGCAGTACATTTGCTAGCCTCATTTGCTGGTCACATTTTGTTGTGTGCTGATGTTTGTGGGATCACAGGTCACACCCTGAACGGGCCATTTGGGCTGTTTCACACAACGCTCCTTACACTCAATAAGGAATCAGGCGGCTCTGCTGTTGTACAAGTAACGCCTTGTTATCGAGCGAAGCAGTTGGTATGGTTTCCTGCTGTTACAACAGCTGTTGGAAGCCACTGTGTGTGTGTGTGTGTTTGTGTGTTTGTGTTGTCTCTGGCGCTTGGAGCAGAACGATTTCTTTAGCGTCTGCAGAGACACATGTAATGACAGACGCAACACAAACAAATGGACAGCTTCATTGTTCGCCTTTAGAACATTGCTGTGCAGATATATGGACCCCACAGTGATTCAACAAACTCACAAGAACACACACACACACACACACACACACACACACACACACACACACACACACACACACGCAGGAGCTAAACCCGTCAACCAAAACAGCCACTAAGCTTTCACTTGCTCAGTGAAAGTGAAAGTGAGTTGTTAAACATTTCCAAGTAAAGAAGCAAATTATTATTTGTGCAAAGATTAAAAATCCATAAAATAAGCCAAGCAAAATTAATCAAAATGTAAGATGACAAAGAAATGGACCTGGTTCTGTAAGACGTTTCAATTTTGCCAATCACTGATCGAAATAAACATGATTCAGTTTCATCCTGTTGAACGTGACGGTGTGTTTCTTGGAGCCGTGTGTAAGAACTTTGTGGATGTCCCCAGCTGTTGTCATAATATCCAAGAATCCGCTAATGCTAGTTTATCTAACTCCAGCACAAACAAACAGACTGACAGCGGGCAAGGTTGAGAATTTGTTCCTCTATTTGTTCTTCTATTTCACATTTGAATCATCCCAGTCACAGAATTGCTTTTGTTATTGACAAATACTGTTTCTGACAGGAAATAATGTGGTTGTAATTAGAGATGCACGATCCAGTTTTTTCCGATCCAGTCCGATACCTGGGCTGAGCGTATCGGCTGATACTCGATACCGATCAGATCCTAATGTTTATGAATGAACCGTATACCTTGCCGTGTTAATGAAGGCACCAGGCTTGACAGAAACATTTAGCCTTGTTAAAAAAGGTGAAAAATTAACACTATTTGTATAAATGTACTTCATATTATTTATTAACAAATAACAAAGTGTACATTAGCAGCAAAAATTAGTAACACTTCCATGTAAAGTGCACTGCAAACAGATATTTTAATATGTAATAAAGTAGATTAAATAAAACAGATCAAATAAAATAGCTGCCTGAAACCCAACAAACAATGGCTTAATTAACTTTAATTAACTGTGTATGATATTAATAAAAAAGAAATGACTGGTTCAGCCTCATTCATCCGATATCCGATCCCGGCATCGTAACGGTGCATCTCTTGTTGTAATTTTGTCGATTTCCATCAAAACCAGACTCAGAATAGCATTTAATCAACTCTGGGTGATAACCCAACTCCACTTGCAGTGTTGTTAAAGGAGGATGAATGCGAGGAGGAGCAGAAGCAGGAATCTGTAAAGCAGGCGTACAGGACCCTGTAAATGGGAGTAAAGTACGACAGTGTGTTGAGATTGATTTGGACAAAAGAAAAGAGGGAGACATGAATGAGTGTAAGAGGGCAGAGTTTCTTTCTGCATGAATGGTGACCTGGAAGCTGTATCCGCTTGTATCCACTGAATGAATGAAGGGACACACACCCTGGAGGCCTATAGATCCAGGTTTATACGAGGTATTGGGCTGTTAAACAGAGCAGACCTGTTCATTTGGAAAACTCTGGATGCTTTCAGCTAAAGCACGCACTAAAGGTCAACCCTTGGGTGTGTGTGTCTGTTTTTGTGTGTGTGTGTGTGTGTGTGCATGCGTACGTGTGTGTGTGTGCGTGCATGCGAGGGGGTTTGTCTATTTCCATAAAAGCTTAAAGCATTTAAATGTATTAAGGTTTGTAGATGGTAATCACTTTAACTTTGCCAAATGGACAACAGAGCTGATGTTTTCATTCTAGCGGCTGTTTCGACCTGAAGAAAAACATAAAAACATCAAGTTAAAAGAGGTTTTTGGTCAATAATATATTCATCTTGCTTTGAATATCATTCGACCTGCAGCGTGTTTTAATAAAAACCCTAAATACTCGGTTCTCTCAAAGTGAAAGCCATCATGTCTAACATTCTCCACCAGTGAGCCAGCTTTAAGTCTTAGTTATTTTAGTATTCAGTGTCTTTACTTATCTCCTGGCTGCAGGTAAATGGGTCAAGGCAAGCTTTGAATTCTTATGTGTCTCTCCCCTCGCTGATGAGTGCACTATCAATGCACTATTCTACTCCTCGCTCTCAGCGCTGATGAGGTGGAACATAAAGACGTACTGCAAGAAAAGGAGATACAGAGGTGGAGGGAAATTGCACCGGAAGACCCAGCTAATCAGACCGTATTGTGCAGATCTTATTAAGTCCACCCACTTTATATTTTAGTTGAAGGTTGTTGGTAGAAGTGCCAACAGCACATTTAGCATGTGCGTTGTGCTTTTTCTCTTCCCAGGCTGCAAGGAACCATCGAACTTAGATGTGTAACAGTTGATTAATAGTTCATAAACTATTGTTGTTGTTGTTCTACATTGTTATATTGACCTCCCAGGAGATAATCTAATCCGACTGCACTGGCTTCAGCAGTAATCAATATAGAAAAAAACTATGATGCTAAAACTGATTCTGTCACTACAAGAGGGTTTGGGCTATTTAACAAAAACTTCAGCTTGGGGCAGGTTTGCAGGGTTTTTTTGATGAAATTTATTAAGAATCAGTCGTCTGTGAACATGCATGTGATGTGTTGCAAGTAGATATGCAATGCCCAGTGGAGGAGTCAATGTGTTATATAAGCCTGGCTAATTAAAGGTACATAAATTACATGTACTGTCATGTTCAGGCTAAAACAAGCTAAAAGTACTCCGGCTGTCCCCGAGGAAGAAATTCTCAGTCGACTAACACAATAAGATTTTCTTGACTGATCGATTAGTTGATTTAATTGACAGATCTGTAAAACTGAGATTCAACTCAAGGAATCATCCAAAAGCACCACGTTAAGGCTTGTGTTTACCAGAGATGATAAATACGTCGTTCAGCATAAAAAGAGCATAAAAAAAATGAAGTAAAGACCAAAACGACCGGTTATTTGACTCAGTCGGGTTCAGCACAGGGCGTGGTCTTTAATAGGTCGAGGTCAGGTTTGAGTCTCAGTATTAGGTCTGCTTCCTATTTTAAAGCGAATAGACGATTCTGCTGTCTTTCACCTTGTATTAGAGCTATTTCGATTGTAACTAGTGGTAGAGGGGACAGTTAAATGAGAACACAGGGTTAGTTGGTTGAGAATGAGGTCGCTTTGATTGCCCTTGCTCACTTTGAACAAGGGCATATTCCGGGCCTGGTATACCTTCAGGATTTGACCCCAAAAGGCTGTGATGATGGCAGGTCTGACTGAGCTCAGCATTGATTCGCAGGACATGGCCCACAGCTATGTGCTACATCAAAGTGAATTTTCTCAACACAAAAGAGAGAATTAGGGCTGAATTAGGTCACAAGTCTATTCATAATGCTCTCTGATGTGAATATTACATTTGCAGTTTGCCTTTAGAATATTATATTATATTAATATTATATTCAATGCATTTCAAATATGTAGACATTTCTTTTTATGAGACAGGAATTGGATTCTAAGGGAAGTGGAAACATTTAGGACGGTTACAGAGGCATTTAGATGATGAACTATATCACTATTTGGAGACAGTGCTGAGACAAGGCACTTTGGAAAACATACTGATAAAAGCTAAATAAAGAAAAGAATACTGTGATTTTTTTTCATGACCTAAAACTCACAACATTCATTCATTCATTCATCTTCAACCGCTTGTCCCTGTCGGGGTCGCAGGGGGGGCTGGAGCCGATCCCTGCTGACATCGAGCGTGAGGCGGGGTACACCCTGGACAGGACGCCAGTCTATCATACCCTACTAAATATTTCTGTGTCCACAAATCTAGACCAGAACACATAAAATGTTTTTTAACTTTAGAAATAAAAATATATATTGAAGGAATACTTTAAATCCGACCCACTTGGCTGGTATCTTATGGTCATAATGCGCAGGGCAAACCTTTCTCACACCAAGTAAATAACTCAATTTAGATTCAGAAATCTTCCAGCGTTACTTTGTTCCGAGTTCGTTTCTGTTCTCAGACTGATCTTTTGATGGAGCCTCCTTCTCTGTGCTGACACTTGAGAAAGGTCTATTTCCAGCCTGACGCATCACAAAGATGTGGCACCTATGGGACACCTTCCAACCGCTCTCCCTGTTTCAGATTCTAGTCATTTAGCTGACAAGAAGTTCAAGATGAACCCACACTAGTGTCCAGATAACCATCACTTCAGAAAACTAACAGTAAGGAGGTCAAAGGCACCTTAAACAGATCGTGAAACAATTTTTTCTCTCTATCTACGTATGTTTCTATATGTCTCTATTTTTGTATTTCAGCATTTGCCCAGTTGACTCTAGGTAACTGCCTGTTCCTCCTTCTGTCTCTTCTTTTCCACACACTCTTCATTTCTCCAAACTGGTAAAATACACTCCTGCCATTGGAACTTCAGTCGGGCTCATTTTGAGCTGTAGCCAAAGTAGAGGAGCTCAGCAGCAGCTGTTTAAATGAGCTGAGTGTTTCTGTTTGTGCTGCTGTGGTTGACTTTCAGAAACAGATTCACTTTTGGGAAGAGAGGAGGATTGTATTGGATTCCAGGCCAGTTAAATGTATTCTTCTCAGTGATGCAGCATGTAACTTCGTATACAGTAGCTACTAGTGCAGAAACATTAATAAGATACAGCCTATTCAAAATGAATCTGAATTTTGTTTGTACTTGATTTTTACGTCTGATGTGTTCATATGCAGGTTAATGTTTGAGAGGGGGAATATTTCACTCTTATTGATCAACGTCGTTGATGCATCCGTCTTGTCTGCATCATCTTCAGTCAACATAAACATGGTTGGGTGGGGGGGGGGGGTTGCTAAGAGTGGCAAAATTAATATTTGTGTCAATTTAAGACTTTACCTTCCCAACTTCTATCCCATTCACACCTGTTTTCATTTTCGATGGTCAGTTCTCTGCGTCCATTCGTTCTTCTGGATCCAGCACAGGAACAAGACCTTCTCCTTCTTATTCCCACCTACAAAGCTGCGATTGGCTCAGTTGTTTTTTTTTGTTGTTGTGGGGAAACAACCATGATTGAGCACACTTCACCTACGTATTTGAAACACCGACAAGATCTGACGTGGATAACAATTCAGAGATAATTTGTTGAGCACAATCGCTCATTGCTAGGGGCTTTTGATTGGACTAATAATGCACTTTGTAGACATTTCGTAGACAAAATGATTCATTGACGGCTGAAATAGATTATTTATTAATAAAGATGATCATCAGCTATGACTCTTAAATTAACTACAGCATTGTAGGATCTTTTTTTGAAAAATGTTGTGCTTTTTTTAAGACTTAACATTTAGACTTAACACTTGGTATCAGCAGTACTTGAGCCCTCTTTATGGATGTGGAAATTGCCAAAATTATACTTTTCTGGTGTTTGCGACGTAGTGTCTTAATATTCTTATTACTAATCTTCTTATTTCTGTGTCTATTTTGCTTCGTCCTAATCACTCTCTCTTCTCCATTGTTATTTTTTCCTTTTCTTCCTCTGACCTTTGAATCTTGTCTTTGATTGGTTCCTGTCATTGTCTCATTTAATAGTGACAGATGTAGAGAGATAAACAAAAAATAGAAGAGAGATACAGAAAGGTACAATGCATGACAGTCTGAAGGGTGCCCTGAATGTGACGTTTATGTTACGTGTCAGTTGACATTGATGCATTTGCTTTTGTCGTTGCTGTGTCCCAGGAGCTGGTGCCCCGTAGTGAGGCAGGAAGACGGAGGACAACTTCTTTCTGTCTTCTCAGCAACAGGGGACGGGCGGAGAGAGGAGAAAGATGCCCAAACCTGTGAGTACCCAACATGCTGGAGTTTAGTGGTTGATGTACAGCACCACCGTACTGCTTTAATCCCACTTATCTGATGCATTCCTCTGTATCAGATTGCACAATTTCTTGGAGTTGTTGCCATTCATTCATTCACAGCTCTTAATGTCTCTGCAGCATCTGTGGCTCCTGTGAGTTTAGATGATCCTTTTGGTGCACAATGAGAGACAAAATGACTTCTGTGATAATAACATCATAAATCTGCAATCCATGACCTTTTGGAGTTAATAGATCTCATTGTTATGGCATCTACTTGGTTGAGGATTGTTAAAAAATAACACACACATTTACCACAGTGTTGGTCTACTTGGTTTTTGCCGCCCTCCAGTCTCTTTGCTCTGGGTCACAGGTAGCTTCCTACCATTCCTACTGACTGTCAATAAAGTCCGTTCAAAATGTCCACAGTCTGTCCTGGAAAGCAGCATAATGCGATCAGTAGATAACATTCTTCTTCTCCAATAAGTGATGATCAAAATTTAAATTAAAATGCGCTTCCCTGCATGCACAGAGGCCAAGAGCGAGACATGGAAAGAGCTTATAGAAGGGGTTAAATATTGGCGCAGAAGTCTTCGCATGGTTGAAACAAAGGAACAGAAAGAGATAAAACATAACACGCAGAAGTGGCATCACTTTGATGACCAAGCACTTAACCGTTGGGGGAGATAGGAGGACATGTCCCTAAGGCAGGTCCACCCACTCGCTAACCCACATCATCCAGTATGTGACCCCATTATGTGGATTTACAATATATTTTGTCTTTGATGAACTCAAATGTATTATCACACTAATTAGAGGAGTGTTAAGTAAAAATTGATCATTGGCAACCAGAGCAGAAAGCTGAAATGAGCTAAACTACGTTCAACACTGCTGCTCAGGGTTGTTGCACAATCAGAGTCGGTTCATTTGATTCTGCTTTTGGAGTTTCTGCTGTTAAAATGGAGGCTCACAACACAAACCAAGGCTTATATAATCACTCTTTTTCTGATCGTCAGTTCAGTTAAGACAGGTACAATAAGTGTTGAGCTCGGCTCGAACAATGCTCTCTGTTTGCCCTCATTGAATAGTACTCAGGAGGTTAAAGTTCCTGGCTTGGAAGAGAGGGTAATTACAAGTGCAGGATGGGTTTCAGGAGCTGATAAGAAATAGGTATGAAGCAAATAGAAATAAGCCATTGTTCTTTATTCCTGAAGTGCAGCGCGTGGTGCTGTTGTGGTGCCATTCATACCTGCTCTATAACCCAGAGTCTGTCATCGGCTCTCCCAGGCACAAGTAATGTCTTACAGGAGTGTTGGGAAAACATGCACACACGCACTCACACAGAAGCACAACAGTCGGTCACTTTATGGAACTGTCCCGTCCATTGAAGAGAGCAAACACAAAGAGGGCTTTCTCTGCTCTATTTTCAGACCGAGGGACAGTGGGAGCTTTCATGTTGCTCTGACACAAACACATACAGGCCGAGTTCGCACCGCGGCTTCAATAACAGGGTTAGAGTCTGAGGGATGTGGAGCCATTTATTACATTACCGTTGTTGTTGTTGTTTTTACTTTGAAAGCAGAAACATAAGCACCAGTAACCTTCTCAGGGATGGAGCTCTTTGAAACTGAAGTAGTTTTAAGGCTCAATATGAAATCATATTGTTATGATTGTCAGTAAATTTGTCAAAACTTGTATTGAGGTTTTGAAATGTTCAATTCTTATGTTTTAACTGAATGCATACATAGGTGATCAGTGCAGCATGAGCTAGAAAGAGAAGATAATCAATTGAAGACCCCTTAACTATGAAACAGAGTTTTCCCCGCTTTTCAAAGGTATAAAATAATAACATTCAGAATTTAGTATTACAACCCATATCAAGAACAGCCAGTTTTAAATAGATTTTTACTCCAACCCAAACTAGGATCATTTCAATTAATATAAGTTTAATATCTCTGTTTTGTTATTTAGCCTTATCTGTAAACCTATACCAAATTCTAATACACCCATCAACTAAAAATAGACTGAGAGAGGTCAGTGAAAACTACAGCAGGGGCAGGAAGCTTGAGTGTTTACAAACCTCCTGGCTGCTTACACAGTTATCTACAGCCAGCCAGCCAGCGATTGCACCGATCCCCTGCTCCATCAATCTCAGTAATGGGGAATTAGGCCAGGCCCAATTCCTGGAAAGAGACCAGGGACATGTGATGGAACAGAAGTAACGTGAGGACGGGAGGTGAAGAGAGAGATGAGAGAAATGGAGAGAGGAAGATGAAAATGAAAGGTCACGAGGTCAATGTCGTAAAATATGATTTCCCGTGAAGGCGTTAACAAATATAAAACAGGAATATCATTTAAACTGGTGTTTACAGTGTGCAAAGGGCTTAAGCTGTATTCACTCTGAGAAACATCGATCCAAAGAAGTCCGTTGAACCGTAGAGGAACCATTGGGAGAAAAGGACGCTGTGGAAGATAAGAGACGAGGGCCATGGGGACGGACAGAGGGAGGGAAAATGTAAAAGGTTAAAGAGAAAGAGAAAGTTGGAACGAATGAGTACAGCTCCGATTATCGAAACACACCGCGGGGAAGAAAAAAGGGCACGCACAAAGGGATCAAGAGGATTTGCGAGAGGACTGAGTGACAGGCACTTTGTTCATATCCAGTCCAGAAAAACGACACCCAAGCCGCCCTCGAGGGGAACTCCCACTCCAGTTACATTAGGCTATGCTTTGACGTTAAGCCCAGCAGTTGGACAGTAAACACATCAGCCCTTTCACTGCTTCATCTGTGCATTCTCTGCTTGTTTTCGCCATGAAGACGCTCAAATGTCACATTGGATTATAAACTAAAGCTAAGTGGCCCCTGCAGGCTTTGTGAGCATTGAACAAGTTATCGAGCTCCATTAGCTCATAGCTCGTGAAGAACAACAAAAGAGCAAAAATATAGAGATCACCCACAAGAGCTATGAAGAGTCCCTGTTCTGTTGAGACTCTTAGAAACAGTCTGTCTCCCTCAAAGGCGAGACAGGCTACAAGCTAGTTAGCCTCGGGCATGCCATTAGAAACTGAATTTGGTCTGGACCATGACCCTCTTCAAGGCTGTGTTTTTAATGGTGTTTTTGTGTGTACATGCACCCACGAACACAACACGGGTGTCCCCTGGTATTCAGGTCTTTCATGTTTCATATACAAAGGGGTCTCTGTGTCAGCACCCTAAGCAGAACGAGCATGCTAGTCAAACAGGAGGTTCCATGGTGTAATGGTTAGCACTCTGGACTCTGAATCCAGCAATCCGAGTTCAAGTCTCGGTGGAACCTGTCTTTTTCGGGCGGCAGTAGCTCAGTCCATAGGTGATCATCTCCTGGGCACTGCCGAGGTGCTGTTGAGCAAGGCACCGGATCCCCAACTCCTCTGGGCGCCCGTCACTGGCAGCTTCGCTCTAACATCCCTCCGTTAATTGTATGTATATAGGTCTTGAGGTCTTGTCTGTACGTGTGTGTGTATTTCGTGCCCATGTCCCATTGCGGGACTAATAAAGGAATTATTCTTCTTCTTCTTATCGACCAGCTGTGATAGCTGACTCTCCCCTTCTTCCATTTATGTATTAATTAGTTTATTTGTCAGGAACAATGAAAAAAACAAACCCATCGTAATAGATCATAAAAGCATGATACAGATGTGTCGCATATAAGCTAATTTACGACCCCTGACCCTGGTTAGGCTTTCTGTCTAAAAACATCACATCATCATGACCCAGAATACATACAATAATAATACAAGATGTACATTTAATCTCTCACTCTCTCTCTGCATTTATCACTTGGCGTTATTCAGCCCTTTATTTCGACTCGTGGCGTGTTGAAAGTGATGCAGAAACGTGTCTACAGCTGACCTCATCTGGCCAGGGTGCTTGTTCAGACGCGATGAGACCAAATTGGAGTGCATGTCTGAAAAGGGCTTTAGTTGGAAGCAGACTGACCCCCTTTTGCAATTGTAAATAATGCCTTTGAGATGGGGAAGGACAAAGAGAAGAAGAGCAAATATGGAGACAATACGGGGGGGGGGGGGGGGGGGTCCTCATCCAACATCACACAACCTCAGGGGTTAAATGCTGCTGGAGATTCCCATTGATTTCCCATATGTTTTGGTCAGTGCATGCGTTTCCTTGAGGGCTGTGTGTGTGTGTGTGTGTGTGTGTGTGTGTGTGTGTGTGTGTGTGTGTGTGTGTGTGTGTGTGTGTGTGTGTGTGTGTGTGTGTGTGTGTGTGTGTGTGTGTGTGTGTGTGTGTGTGTGTGTGTGTGTGTGTGAATACTCTATGTGTAAATGTGTTGATACATATCTATTTGAATCAATATACCTGCCTGCTTGAGGGGAAAGCATGTTGTTCAGGCACTTTCAGTTTTTGTTTGTGTGTGAGTCGCCGTGCATCGTGTTAATCCAGGGTGTGAGATGTGGTGGGACGTCGTACATTATTGATTTATCGCTGCGTTTTGCACATGTCGCCCCTTCTAGTGATGGAGTCCCTTGGGGCTGATGAGCTGGTGGAGGAGGGGAGGGGCCAGAGGCTTTAAATATTTCAGAGGGCCATTTTCATTTATATAATGGAAATTATCCAAGTCACTAAATCTAATTAGAGGGAGGGTGTGAAGTTCACCGCTCTCCCCACCTCCTCTCCCTGACCTCGACTCAATTCAGTCACTGCTTTATTGGAATGCACTAAAGCAATCTTTATTGCTAAATCATCATCATACAACTTGAACATTAACATCTAAAGCTGCACTTAGTATGATTTATAGTATAGTGATTTACAGCAATACACTATATGGCCACTATAAGCCTGAAATCAAAAGAGCGCAGGCTGTTATCACAGCAAGTTAATGCTCATAATGCAGTCACGCATGGTTGCAGTGTTTGAGTGTCTCCGTGCTTTAGACCATGTAGTGTGCATCCTTTGGTTTTGGACTGTTGATTGTGTTTATTGTTATTGTTTGAGACCCGGACCCTGTGGTGGGCTCTTCGCACTACACTGTAGAAAATAAACAATTATTCATTCATTCATTCATCTTCAACTGCTTTTCCCTGTCGGGGTCGCGGGGTTGCTGGAGCCGATCTCAGCTGACATCGGGCGTGAGGTGGGGTATACCCTGGACAGGAAGCCAGTCTATCGCGGGGCACAAAATAAACAATGAATCAGTTATTATTAAAAATCAATAATGGAAATAATTATAAGCTATGTTGCCCCTGCAAATGGTGGATGAATCAAAATATTACAATCGTACTGCCTTTCATTCTTTGTATTTATTTTTTTATCCACAGCTGAAGGCAAATCTGTGTCTGCCATGCTAACCCTTCCTCCACCTCCTCCTCCAACTTTGAGTTTGAAAATACAGCTGTTATAAACAAGCTTAAAACACAACTGAAAGATACACATTCACATTATTGCCACGAATAAAACACATTAGAATAGAGGAGCAGAGTGGAAAAGGGGTTGAGGAGAGGGACAGAGGAGCGGTAGAGAGCGAAAAATGTTTTGAAGAGGAAAAATCCGAGCGCAAAAGAGGAGAGTTGAAGAATAGAAGCGTGTCGGAGAGGAACTGTTGAGTGGGTGATGATGGAAAAACAGAATAGAAAAGGTGAAGACGGCAGCGTGGCCCTGGTTGCCTTTAAAGCCTCTATTAATCAGCTTAGCTACCAACAGCTTTCAATTATGGCTGTCTGAGTCTCTGTCACACACACAAACACAGTCAACAGGTGGGCCGTGTTGCGTGGGAGGCCTCTGCCTGTACACACTCGTCTACTATTTAGCTGTCACTACTGGTTATGAATTACATGGACGATGGTGGTAAACACAGGCAGCTAAACGGAGACACCTATGCACACTCTGTTTTCCCCAGAGCCTCGTAAGCAAAGATTTGTCTAGAAAATGACAAGTTACACGGCTAGAATTTGTATATAATAGTGTAATTATAAGTGAAATCCCAATATATCTCATTTCTCTAAAATAATATTCTGCAACATCTACTCCTGCACCTGTAGATTATAGCTGTGAAACGTTTCCATTTATATTTCCTCGTGTCGCTTGAAATATAAAACTCAAGAAGGAGAGTTACCTTATTTTTTTCCCTGATAACAAAAACCCCCCATGTCAAGCAAGTGTAAAATAGCAACAAAAAGAGCGTGATTTACAACATGCTATATTAGAGAAAGTATTGTTTTTACAATATAGCTTTGGTTTTGCATGGTTTGTTTTGACTTTACACCAGCCCTGAATCATATTAGGACAAGAGCAGAAGTCGACACCACAGGTAAATATCATAATCAGATCAATACTGGATTTTTTTGGTCAATATAATATAAATAAAAGGTTGTTATTTTATAGTATAGTAGTTACTCTCACTACTCGTCACGTAACATCAAAACAACATAAACATTTTTGATAATGCTCCATTTAAAATGGGTTATTAAAGAAGCGTAGCTACTATATACGACAGAGTAGGACAATTTACAGTTATACTATAAGTTCTTATGACTTATCCGCCGACATATGCTGACGTGAATGTATCTAATATAAACAGATATCAGCTGTGTGGCCAGATTATTGGTCAGGCTCTAGGGAACATTCAAAGAGAAGAGCACCCGCCCTATCATTGTTATTCATGTTACACACACACGGCCCGAAATACACACACGCACAGACAGGACCTTTTATACATGCAATTAATGGAGAGATGTTAGAGCGAGGGGGCTGCCTGTGACCAGCGCAGTTGGGGGTTCTTTGCCTTGCTCAACAGCACCTCGGCAGTGCCCAGGAGATGAACTGGCACCTCTCCAGCCACCAGTATACGCTCCATTCATGGTCCACACAGGGACTCGAACCGGCAATTCTCCAGTTCCCAGCCAAGTCACCTATGGACTGAGCTACTGCCGCCACAAAAAATAAGGAGGTTCATCCACCACAGTTGAAGATTTAATATTGCATTTAGTGGTCATTGAATGTTGCATAATGATGAACCGTGCTCATTGGCTCTAACTCCATCTCCGTAGTAGGTGCTAATAGGTTCTTAGTGTCAGTGTAACATGCCGTGTGGTAGTAATGGTCAATGTTGTTGTTGTTTTTTGAATGGATTTGTTGTATGCTTATTTCTACAATGTCCTTCTAATTTGTGCCAGAGCCTCGTCAGTGTTTAAAACACCCAACCTTCCCTTACTTGTGTGAGGTTGTCGCCCCGCTGCACATGCACAAGATTTGCTTAACTGTGTTTAGTTTAAAACAACCCAACAGTGCTTCTGTAAACATGAGCTGAAGTGGAAAATTATTTGCTCTGGAAACCTTCCAACCGGCCGCTCGCAGCGTTTTTATCCACACATGTACATTTTTATGATGCACATTTCATAATTCAGAACTCGCAGCTCTCTGCACTAAGCTGTCTGAGCTTTGCTTCAACAGGGTCAATTTATTTCTCGGTGTGGGCTGTGATTCCTCTTTAATTATAAACACACTTTGCTCTGGATCTGCCAGGCTCCATTTACCACCACTGTGGAGAAGTAGCTGATATATTTCTGCCAGTGGCTGAAGTTTTATGTTTTGTCTCAGCAGTAATAGCTGCACACATGGGAGAAGGACTGATGAAAGTAGTACTAGTAGAGGCAGTGGGGATTTTTCATGTTGTCTCGTGTGTTTCTGACAGATTTCAGCATGAGTGGGTCAACGGTAACAGGAGGGATTGTGGTCAGTGCACAGGCTGAGACCGCCTGATGCTTTATCTGCTAACGTTTTATAGCTATCAGCTACGAGACATGTTGCCCCGTTTCTGTATCTGTCTCACACTCACACACACGCACACGCACACACACACACACACACACACACACACACACGCACACACACACACACACACACACACACACACACACACGCACACACTTATTAAGACAGCTCATGTCCAAATATCTCTTATATTATACTCATTCACACTCCCCTCACAGACCATAGTGGAATATATTAGAGGGACACAAAGGAAACGGACGTTATTCCTGACTGTCCCCACAGTATATTTTTCCTTTCATCCTCATCTATTGTGTTTTTTGCTGAGGCCACCCTTTTATAAAAAAGCACCTCTACATTTTGGTAGATTCTTATTTAATCATTTTAGCATGTTTTGATTTTAAATGACATTAAAAAACAAAAACACACGTTTTAGCTCCATATCAGAAATAATCTCTGTCTATATTAACGCGCCTGAGAATGCATATTGTGGAAGCGGGTTGTCTAACGTCATTTTACGGTGGAAGATTATGGATGTAGACAATTAAAATACATTGTATTTGCTATAAGGTGGTAATGGAGGTGGAAAACGCAGATTGAAAGTCGTTGCAAAGCAAATCTAGTGACATATTAAAGCAGTATTAGCGGGGGCTTTAGCCACTGATGGAGGAAACCATGTCGAACTGAAAGCAGCACCCACACAAAAAGGTTGAAATTAAAAAAAAGGTATATCAGCTTATCTAACTGATAAAACTGACTGATGTGGGTATTTGTGTCAACCTTTCCAAAGGTCTCCACGTCTGAAACGCAACCCCGGAGTTTTCAAGCTGAACGGGCTCAGCAACGTCTCTAAACGTCTCGGTTTTAGGGAATCAGAAATGGCAGAATAGTTTGGACGCCAGGCATAAATGTAGCAAAATAAATGCTTTTTTAAGAAAAATGTATTAGCGTGTGTGTTAAAATCCGTCTTTAGGACGCCACAAGGTTTTTTTTAAAAGAAAATAACATTAAAATCAGCTTCTAGGGCGTTGCTATGGAAACCTTATCAGCCAGAACACAGGGACACATGACATGCAATGATATGTACACAAAAATATGTGTGCGCATATTGTACATGCCTGTAAAGCCACCATATGGCTGCGCTCCCATACTCTACATACACACAGATCTCTAGCTCGCTATGACACATGCACACACACACACACACACGCATGCACTCACACATGCATGCACACACGCACGCACACACACCATATGGTTTTGTTATCATACTTTCCCAACATCCAGTGTCACTATTTCGTCCTCATATGGAGCTGAACAAATTCAAAACACTCACTTAACCAAATCTTTCTCCCTCATTGGACAGTTAGAGTCACACACTCATACACACACAAACACACACACACACTTACAATTGTCTATTTTTCATCTTTAAGGACGGTTAAACTATGTATGCATCTCTCTGTCCGCTGTGATATTTAGTGAACTCAATTACAGTGATAGGATTTCTCTAATACCACAGTTTCATGGATTTATTTATTAATCTAAAATAAAGGAATTTGGAGGAGATGTCCTCTCACTTTTGTGTGTGTGTGTGTGTGTGTGTGTGTGTGTGTGTGTGTGGGGGGGGGGGGTCAGTTGAGTCGTATTTCCTGACTGCTGTTTTTTGTGATTGATGCACTCTGTTCTCCTCAGGCGTTATCTGTCTTTGTCTTTGTCTCTCTCACTGTCTCTCTTAAACACACACACACAGCACACGCAGGCACGCACACACACACACACACACACACACACACACACCCCACTGATGCAGCAGTTTAATCCCTGAGGCAGGTTACAAGTTTTTTACTTTACCATTGCTACCTCTTACTCCTCTCCTCTGTATCACTCTCTCAGCTCTCTTTCTCTCTTTCTCCCCCTCTCTCTCTCTGGGTGTCTCGCTTTCTTTCAGGGTTACTTGAGGACAGCCTCAGTTCCTTTCACTGCGGCTGGGTTTGCTTACTGCAGCACAGAACACCACAGCGCAGTATAATGTATTACACCAATGGGACAGGGATACACACACACACAGACAAATGTGGGACTGCATACTTATCTGCAGAGTGTGTACCCTGAACAGGTCCCAGAGGGAATAATGTAAGACACTGGGTCAGTTCTCACCAGCTCTGCCGCTGGTTCAAAGTTTTGAATTCATGCTGTTACATCATAGACATGAACACACACACACATAAAAGCACACACACACATTTCATTACTCAGTTAAAACCTGTTAATGTTGTTCAAGTTTCCCTCTTAGCTTACGCAGATGATGTAGCAGTGGCCCTGATTCAAGTCTCCACATACTCATATTTGGATCTGAAAGTCACACCTTACTGCAGAACTCCCAGAATCCCTTTGAGCTTTCTTCTTGTGACTGTTTTCGTATTTTTAATGCAGCCGAGCAGCGCTCCACGGCACCTCACTGCTGCCTCCCCAGTGGCAAATATCAACATGAATAATTCAGAATGATGTTCCTATATTTGACTTTTGCTCCAAATCAAAGGATATAGAAATAGAGCGCTTAAAGAGGCGAAAAAGCCTAAAATAAATCTTTATCTTTATCTCTAAATCTGTAAATTATATTTGAAATAACACATGAGAGGTTTGAAAACCACATCCTAAGTTGAATATAAATTGAAGTTTCTGGAATGGCAGCAGATGGGGCGCGTTGATATAATTGGGCTGTGATTTTCACCATATTGTAGTACTCGTTGATTCATCATGTTTCCATATCCATATGTCCATCATTTATTCGTAATAGTCGTTTGGGTACAAAAGTTCACTCTTCCATGCTTAAGAGCAGATGGCCTGAGGACCCTGAAAAGACAGAATTTCCTTTCTCTCATCTCTCAGATTTTTAGTGCATCGTTTATTTTTCCATGAAAAATTCATGCATGGGAATGTCATTATAATTCACGGGGGTTAGAGTGGGGCTGCAGGAGCTGCTAAGTGGAGTTTCCCTAATAAGTTTCCCTCATTAGAGTGAAGTGAAAGCAGCTTCCTCTCTGCAGCTTCCTGGCAGAACGATGAGTGCCGTAAAACAGCAGGTGCCTTATATGGACTCTGGCTTTAACACAGGGAGTGTGTGTAAGTGTGTGTGTCAAGAATATTTTTAGAAGCCTGATAGGAGAACACACACACACACACACACACACACACACACACACACACACACACACACACAAAACTGGCACAGGCTGTCCCACCAGCAGAAAGTAGTTCATTGGCTTTGCTTCTTTCTCAGTTTGTTCTGTATTTGCTAAATCTTCCAATTTTGTTATGGGCCTTTCTGTAACACTTGTTTTGCAATATTTCACACTTTAGTTAGTCCTTAGACACTGTCTTAAGCACTTTCATGTCCTTTACTTTGCACATTTTGTTCACTTTCTATCATCCCTTTCACACTTTTTTAACATCTCCCCGTTTTGTTTCACCTGCTATTCAGCATTTTTATTATTTCTTTATTCTTTTTAACTTAATCTCCTTCTTTCACTTGTATATTACATTTCTTTTAAAAGAAGACACTAGACTGTGGTGTGACATTTCAAGATGTTCTACCATTTTGAAATTTTCCCCCCAATTCAAGTTCAGGTGTCATGCATCAGACTCATTCTCTACACAAAGCCGGAATATTTCAGGATCCGCTGACTCTCCGATACTGTGTCAGCTCTTTGTAATGTATACAGGTTCACTAGGTTCATAACGTGGATCATCACACATACACCTTTTTGACCAACCCAGACCTAGTTCTAGTGCTGGGCTGGTGCTGGTGCTGGGCTGGTGCTGGTGCTGGTGCTGGTGCTGGTGCTGGTGCTGGTGCTGGTGCTAGTGCTAGTGCTGGTGCTGGTGCTGGTGCTGGTGCTAGTGCTGGTGCTAGTGCTGGTGCTGGTGCTGGTGCTAGTGCTGGTGCTGGTTCACCGTTGGTTTAACTTGGGAACCATCTTTTAGAACCACAGGCTAGAGAGCCCAGAGAGGAATAAAGGAATAAAGCTTCACCTTTTCTTTTCTTTTTTTACTCTATTACTACTATAAATATAGCTACGCAGTTTTGTTTTTAATGCCATTTTCTCTTCCTGCAGCCAAGATGTGCAGTTATATGACTGAACAATTTTCCTTTAAGGCCACTTCAAGCGTAACAACAACAACAACAACAACACCAATGGTGGACTACAACACACTTGTACTGCTTGTCTTCAATACTATGGATGGAGATTTTGTTTCGAGAAGAAGAATTATCTATCTTAGCTAACCTTATCTAGCACAGACTACCTGCAATTGATGACATTGCAGTTAAAATTAACGATCCACTAATTTATGTTTTTACAGATGTCACAATCAAATGACTGCAAGCTGGAGCTGTGTGATTGGACATATTTATGTTTGTTTGCCGAGTTCTGAAAGGAACTGTGTATAATTATCCTGCATAACTGTGAATAAACATTTTAAAAAAACTTAACTTAAACCGTGCTTCTCCTTTGATTAAGCATACTACAGAAGACATGTCTCTTTAGAAAAGTTCTTAATTTGGACAAAAAACAACCATAAAATGCACTAATTCTTAAATTACAACATTTTTTAAAGCATGCAAGAAGTAGGGCCGGTTCTAGACCAGCAAAGAGTCGGTGCCGCTCTGGAACCAGCTTTCCTTTTTTTAAAATAATTGAATCTAACGCGTGTATTATTTACTGGTCCATTCATTCAGTCATGCTTTCTTCTTTTCTTCAGATCAATGTGCGCGTCACCACCATGGACGCTGAGCTGGAGTTTGCCATCCAGCCCAACACGACAGGCAAACAGCTCTTTGACCAGGTAAGAGACACATACACACATAATACTTACATGTTTGACTTCATGTCAAGGACCATGATCCCTGAGCAGGTTATGAGGACAGACCTTTCTGCAGCAGCCGGAAGGGCGAAAAAAGGTCCCTGAGCATATGTCTTTTGGAGACACCACCCCGACCCCCACTTCATTTTTGATTCTCTGTGATGTCAAAAAAATCTCAATGCTGATAGGCTTTTACAGACGCGTATTGCATCTAGATTACTGCTGTATTTGGCCTCATATTTATTCTTTACAACATTGCAATGTAGCTGTAACCATGTGTTGAATCATGTGTTATGCTTTCACAGTTTCGTACGGTGAAACTGGTCAACACATTCTAGCATCTACCAGGGATAAAGGGGCAGCTAGCTAAAATAAAGGGATAGCCAACCAATTGCCTTGCTGGTGAAAATTGTATCATACTCGTCAACTCACATAAGTGTGTCATTAACAAGCCAGTTTATAAGGCTACCCACAATCTTTACTCCACCTGTTCTGCTGACTTTAGCAGTTTAGATAAAAAACATTTGACTGTCCTGCAGTCCTTCCAGACGCTTGAACTAACCATCAATAACAGGCGTTGCATGTTTGAATATTTTTCTTTTATAGTGAACACATGATGACCATTATCAGGGGCCAACCAATATCCCGATGAATGATATTCCCATCCTATCGCCCGAGCCTAGTCTGGGGGGGCCTATTGATGATCTTGTGCTATAATCTCGCGGCCTGTAGCTTGGAGGACCCCGGGCAGTCCAAGGCTCTGAGGGGAACTGGTCGTACTGGCCCGGTACATAATAATGCAGCCATAAGAAAATACATCTATCACTAGATGGGAGTAGACAGTAACTGGTTTTGTTTTTTCAAAGTGAACTCTGTGACCTGCCGGAAGAATCACATTGTTTGTTATACAATACTGAAAGTGAACGTGTGTGTGTGTGTGTGTGTGTGTGTGTGTGTGTGTGTGTGTGTGTGTGTGTGTGTGTGTGTGTGTGTGTGTGTGTGTGTGTGTGTGTGTGTGTGTGTGTGTGTGTGTGTGTGTGTGTGTGTGTGTGTGTGTGACTGGGTTTGAGTTGGTACTGGTTCTGCTCAAAGATGACACACAAAGTGCTCTTTGTCTAAACCGGGAGCTTTTATAAGACAGTGGATGTAAGTGTTGGGTGGACGGTGTGGGTCTGTGTGTGAGTGTGTGTCTGGAAAGTAAAAGGGCAGCTTTCAGCATTGTTTCATGTCAGGCTCTAAAGGTCTGTTGGGGTCGTGGTGATGTAGAGGGAGGAAGACAGAATGAATGAGAGGAGCTTTGTTTTTTTGTTGCTCTTTTATCTTTGTTCTCAGATCAAAACCAAAAAAAGCTTCTAAGGCTGCACCAGACAGGTTTATGGACCTTGCATCTGCCCAGAAAGCTCAGACCAAACACATAATAATACCTACAATACAAGGGTTTGTACATTCTACCGTTGTGTGTTTTTCTTCCTGGCTGGCCAAACATTACCAGAGCAGTGTCACATCATGTTTCCAGCCGGGACAATCGGGGCCCAATAATAGCTTTTCCCAGAACAGTCCTGGAACATTGTGTCCATACTTTCAAAAATGTAATAGAGATGCTTTAAAATTGGTGCAGATGGGGTCTGTGTCTCCTGGATTCGTCCAGATTTGGGTCTGACATTTCTTGGTTCTGCATGGGTCCAGATCACACCTTTCTAAATAACAGATGGGTCCAGTTTGGTTCAATTAGAACATTTCTTGGTCTTTTGGGGTTTGGGGCCAGGCACGAATTCTCTGAAGACCTCTAATTTTAACTTTTACTGGGTGGAGTGTTGTGAAATTAGGTACAAACATTCATGTTCACCTCAGGATGAATTATAATAATGTTGGTGATTCTCTGACAGTCCATCTAGCACCATCGTCAGGTCTAAATTTAAATTTGTCCAAGGCTTTGGTTGGTCATAATACTTTGTGTTTAGTGCTAATTAGTGAATATTATCATGCTAAGTAGTTGAACTGAGATAACGAACGTGGTAAATCTTCTATATGCTTAACATCAGCATGTTGTCATAACACATGACAGCTTGTTAAAGGCACATGAAGAAACATCCAGGGTCCTTCATTGGTGATGTTTTTTTGTAGAACCATGAAGCTTTTGGAGGATCATTATCATTCGGTTTGTAGTTCCAGGCACAAGTTCTAGCTAAAATGTAGGGATTTTCTTTGTTTTTCTGTTTTATATCATTTGTTGTTAGCAGACAAGGTGAACTGTGAATGAGCTGACAGGTGTAGAGGTAATGATAGACCATCGTCAGCTAAAAATAGATGGAGATAGAATAGATTCTCCCTCTTTGAAGACAGAATATTTACCAGCACGACCAAAGAAATGATGGTATACATCAAAGGAATATACCAAGTTTTTTGAGAGTTTGTAGCTCATGAGTTGATGAGGACAGGCTGATTGCAGCATAAAAAAGTGAGATGATGATAGACTGATGCTGAACGTGATGCCAATGCCTCTGCATACCAAACTGATCAGCATCAACTAGCAGGATTTCTTTGGCGTTGCGCCTTTTAGTGTTGTGGTATGAAAACATCACATCTCCCTGTGATCATTTAACTGTGTGTGTGTTTCTGTGTGTGTGTGTGTGTGTGTGGCTACATATAGTACAGGAAATCCCATGTGCAGCAGTGAATGGTGAGCTCTGTGATAATGCATCCTGCAGGAAGCAGCCCTCGGTCGGCCCTGAACGCTGTTTCATTTTCATATGGTTCAGAGTCACATGAATGGAGAGAGGGCTCCATTGATAAAGAGGCTGTCGAGCTAAATATAAACGCCCATAAGCTCACTCAAACACACACACACACACACACACACACACACACACACACACACAGACACACACACACACACAAAGTGATAAAAGGCCTTAGCGAGATAGGAAAGCTTTTTAATCAAACTCACCCAAACACCAGCATGTAAGCCTCTGAACACTTTGATGGGCTACACACGCACACTTGTAAAGTTGTCTGTGTGGACAAGTGCTTTCATCTAATATGAAAGTAAGTATTCAGTCGTCCAATCAGATTGATTCTCCGTCCCTTTTATGTTGCCTGTCTTTTCTCTCTTCCTTCTCTCTCAACCCGAATCATTCATCCACATTCTGAGGCTCCGCTTCTAATGCTGCGCGCTGAGCTCTCAGCATCCGCAAAGCTGCATACCGCAATCCCAGCCCCACTGTGTGTGTGTGTGTGTGTGTGTGTGTGTGTGTGTGTGTGTGTGTGTGTGTGTGTGTGTGTGTGTGTGTGTGTGTGTGTGTGTGTGTGTGTGTGTGTGTGTGTGTGTGTGTGTGTGTGTGTGTGTGTGTGTGTGTGTGTGTGTGTGTCTGTGTCTGTGTGTATGTGTGTGTGTGTGTGTGTGTATTTAAATGTGACTGATTGTACAGTTATCACAGCATGTTTTGGATGGGTGCCTCAGTGTGTGTCTTGCATCTCTTCATACCTGTGATTATTTGACACACGTGTATTTAATGTGTTTATTATGAGCATGTCTTTCTGTGTCTGAGCGTGTGAGAGAGTTATTTAAATGGTAGTGAGTGCTGTCGTATTGACTGTGCAAATCACATTAGAGTCTGACTAAGCGTCCGCATCCCCCCTAATACTCTGACTCTCTCTCTCTCTCTCTCTGTCTCTCTGTCTCTCTCTCTCTCTCTCTCTCTCCCTCTCTCTCTCTCTCTCTCTGGGACAACAGTTTGTGAATGACAGAGCATTTGAGAGAGTAGGGAGGGACGACAAAGTTGGGAAAGAGTGAGAAGGGAAAATACTCAAAGAAGGAAGAGGAGGAATGGAGGAAAATTCAGAGTGAGGCCGGTTGAGCACCACAAAACAGTTTTGTTAGCAGGTGTGTGTGAAGTCTTTATGACTCCAAAGAGTGAAACAACACCACCTTGGTGCAATAAATAGATGTGATAATATGAGCCCTGTAGTGTGCAAGCTATTATTATCTGTTCAGCACCTGCACTCTTTGACGTGGATGCGTGTGTGTTTCAGTTTTTATGGCAACATCAATTAATCATAGATGGCTAAGTCTTAATTTGAATATACTGACAAAAGTAAGTTCCCTTGCGATTGTGTGTACGTTTGGGTTAAACTCCTCATTCCATTGAAGCTGATTCTTAATGCTCATCTCATCTCATCTCATCCGCTCATCCGGGGTCGGGTCGCGGGGGCAGCAGCTTTAGCAGGGGACCCCAAACTTCCCTTTCCCGGGCCACATTAACCAGCTCTAACTGGGGGATCCTGAGGCGTTCCCAGGCCAGTGTGGAGATCTAATCTCTCCACCTGGTCCTGGGTCTTCCCCGAGGCCTCCTCCCAGCTGGACGTGCCTGGAACACCTCCCTAGGAAGGCGCCCAGGGTTCATCCTTACCAGATGATCCTGAACCACCTCAACTGGCTCCTTTCAACGCAAAGGAGCAGCGGCTCTACTCCGAGTTCCTCACGGATGGCTGAACTTCTCACCCACAATTCTTAATGCTACAGCAGACAATGCTATTTTTGATAAAAGTCTGCTTCCAAATTTGGGGCAACAGTTTGGGCAAGTTCGGTCTGCTCTTTCAACATGACCATGCCCCCGTGCACAGAGCCAGGTCCATAAAGAAATGTGATTGGGGAGGAAGAACTCGACTGGCCTGCACAGAGCCCTGACCTCCACCCACAGCACCTTTGGGATGAACCGGAGTTTCCCTCACAGCCAGACCTTCATCAGGGTTGGACCTTGCTAAAGCTAAATAAGAATAAATAGACCCTTACCCTGCAGCCAGGTTTCTAAGTATTGTGGAAGGTCTTCCCAGAACAGTGGTAGTTGTTGTAACATGTTGGCCAGTGTATTTGATGTACATTTTCTTTAATTTGGTGTAATATTCAGCCTGTGTCTGCGTGTAAAACCAATGACAATCCGTCCCTTAACGTATGACACATGCAGAGTTTAATCATCAGTGTTTAATAGTGAAGTGATGCCTCAACATGTTTACCGTCAATAAACAACACTGAGATGATGCAGAGCTTTTGTCTCATGCCACAGGTATTGAGCATTACAACTTGTTATATGCAGTAAATATTTATATGTCTATGTTATGCAGAATTTGTGATTCACAAAAGCTGAAAAATGTAATATATAAAGGGAAGTTTCGGGGTCCCCTGCTAAAGCTGCTGCCCCCACGACCCGACCCCGGATAAGCGGTTGAAGATGGGATGAGATATTTAATATTTCAACTACAAGTTTTTAAGTATACAATGTTAGCCTTCTGTTTATATTAATTGCACTTGTGGTTGAAAAACTGCAAAAGAAATTGTAAATACTAATAAAACATGTAAGTATTGTTTTTTTGCCTGCAGAAGTTATTGATTTGAATAATCAAAAACCCTATTCCAATCTGCCATGGGAGCCTTGAGCAAAGCTTGTTATATAGGCTGGATTGACTTGTCTTGTACCCAGTGCACGTGACAGGAACATTTCCATCATATCCTGTTAAAAAAAACATTTGTGTTTCAGGTGGTGAAGACAGTGGGCCTGAGGGAGGTCTGGTTCTTCGGCCTGCAGTACACAGACAGTAAAGGCTACGTCACGTGGCTCAAGCTCAACAAGAAGGTGAGACTCTACGCCCATGTGTCCACTTCTAGTCTATGTATTTATTTCTGTTTTTACGCCTCTGTAACTCCAGAATTACTACGCTAACTATGACAACGCTTAATACAAATGTCTTATAGGATAACAATTATGAAGTGATGGCATTTACTATACAAAAGGTCAAAGTTCAACTTCGCTGTGACATCGTAATGTTCTACAAATATGCTTTTCTGACCATTACTCAACGGCATAACTCAGGAACACAAGGGGGGACATTTGTCAGATACTGAACTGGTTACTAATGTTGAAACTGGCGATTGTTTAGATCATCTGTGCTGCCAGGTTGAAGATGTGTGTGAAGCATCCATGTTTTATACAAAAAATCACATGATACCTTTCGTTCAATTCCTTCAGACACTCCACTACATATATTATATCAATCCAGAAAGTTCAGAATCAGAATCAGAATCAGAAAACCTTTAATGTCCCGCAGACAGGGAAATTATTATGACAAAATAAGATAAAAACATAGCAAAAATAAACAATAAAGTTAAATTTAAAAAGGGAAGAAATGGAAAACAGACATATATATATATTGACATGATATAGTGGAGTTGTTTGGATATAAACTCCAAGTTGACTGGCTGTGTAATTCTACTGTAGTTATCGTCCATGCAGATCAATTATTCCCCCCAACTTGAAAACATGCTATCAACGTTATGAAAGCCAGTTAACGGTAATTCTCCTGTGGTAAAGACTTCATCCTGCTGGAAATCCTTCGAAGCAGACTTGTGTGTATAATCTTACTTTAACATTCTGTTTGGCAGAAGCTTTAATCCAAAGCATCAGTGGAAATATATCTAGTTTAAATTAATGTATCTTTAATGTCGCTTTGAATAAATACACAGATTCAATTTCCCCCAGACGTATTCATATATTTACATACTGTAAAGACATGTGGAGGGGGAAAGATGAAATGTGTGTGTGTGTGTGTGTGTGTGTGTGTGTGTGTGTGTGTGTGTGTGTGTGTGTGTGTGTGTGTGTGTGTGTGTGTGTGTGTGTGTGTGTGTGTGTGTGTGTGTGTGTGTGTGTGTGTGTGTGTGTGTGTGTGTGTGTGTGTGTGTGTGTGACTTGTTTGGACGTTATTCTCTGCTTTTGTTTTTAATCTATAATCAGATAATTGATTTTAAATAGGAAAAACTAATACAAAATAAATAAAAACTGGTAACAAATCTCCTTATGAGTCCCGCATCGATGACACCAACTTGGCCAGTGTGTGTGTGTGTTCTCTCCAGGTGACCCAGCAGGATGTGAAGAAGGAGAATCCTCTGCAGTTCAAGTTTAGAGCAAAGTTCTTCCCAGAAGATGTTTCTGAGGAACTCATCCAGGAGATCACGCAGAAGCTCTTCTTCCTGCAGGTACTGTGCAGCCGATAGGTTACTGTGCAGCCGATAGGTTACTGTGCAGCCGATAGGGTACTGTGCAGCCGATAGGTTATAGTGCAGCCGATAGGGTACTGTGCAGCCGGTAGGTTACTGTGCAGCCGATAGGGTACTGTGCAGCCGATAGGTTACTGTGCAGCCGATAGGTTATAGTGCAGCCGATAGGGTACTGTGCAGCCGATAGGTTATAGTGCAGCCGATAGGGTACTGTGCAGCCGATAGGTTATAGTGCAGCCGATAGGGTACTGTGCAGCCGGTAGGTTACTGTGCAGCCGATAGGGTACTGTGCAGCCGATAGGTTATAGTGCAGCCGATAGGGTACTGTGCAGCCGGTAGGTTACTGTGCAGCCGATAGGGTACTGTGCAGCCGATAGGTTATAGTGCAGCCGATAGGGTACTGTGCAGCCGGTAGGTTACTGTGCCTGACGATAGGTTACTGTGCAGCCGGTAGGTTACAGTGCAGCCGATAGGTTACAGTGCCTGACGAGAGACTGTGACGATACCGTCAACAAAGATGATAACTTACATGAGGTGACATGTGCCAGAAATTCGATCTGTGATTTACAGCCGTGGTCTTTGTGTGAGAGCAGGATTTTGGGTAAGAATTTTTCAGCTGTCAAGTAAATAATAATTAACGTTGGCATTACATTTCCGGTCAGCTTGTGTTTAGCATTAAACTTTGGGGAAAGTTGTCTTTGTAAAAAGTTAGAAAACTATATTTTAGTGTAGATTAATCAAAGTAAGGTGTCTACAAAAGTATCAGGACTGACACTCAGGTATTGTCTCCGTATTCTATCAATGACATAACGATGACCGGCTCTACTCAGCTGGGCTGGAAAAGTGAAAATCCATGCCTATTAGTCATGAAGCCAGGGACTCTCCACATGTTCTACTGATGTCTGCAGCAAATTCCACAGTTATCCCTCCGAAAACACCAAATATAAATATTTCTCTCCAGACTGACACACTGACAGACGTGACTGCTGCTTTTTATATTATCTCTTTATTTACGCGCGCGCGCGCGTGTGTGTGTGCATCCTCCCTGCAGGTGAAGGAGGCCATCCTGAACGATGAGAATTACTGTCCCCCAGAGACGGCCGTGCTGCTGGCCTCCTACGCCGTCCAGGCAAAGTACGGAGATTACAACAAAGACCTTAACAAGCCTGGCTACCTGGCCTCCGACCGGCTTCTGCCACAACGGTACAGTATATACACACACACACACACACACTATAGTACCCTATACCTGTGAGGACCCACATTGAAATAATCGATTCTCTGGCCCCTGAGTAATGTTCGGACCAAATGTGTGGAAACAGCAGTTATTTACATAAATGCTAAATGGACTGCTCTTATACAGCACTTTTGTGCCTTCGCTGACTTTAGGGCTTTAGAGTTTGCCTCTCATTCATCTTCTCACACACACACACACACGTCACCAGCTCTACCAGCCTCTAATAAATACAAATATTGTGATGTATCATGGATGGCTTTGTTATCATTGAGTTTCCTGTATGGGGATCCCATCATTGTCCTGTGCAAAACATTGTTAGCGCAGTATTATGAGTTAAATCTGTGACTCTCCGCCTGCTCCTGATGAAGTTGAGCAGAGTAGCTACTGGTTGTTAGAGAGAACAAACTGTATTTGTAATTTTTCTGACATATATTTGTTGTGTGCCCTGCAGAGTTCTGGAGCAACACAAGCTGACAAAGGAACAATGGGAGGACAGAATACAGACCTGGCACGAGGAACACAGAAGCATGCTCAGGTACATTCATCAAAGTCGGGGATTTTTTTGAGGCAATGACGCCTACATGCCCTCGTGTATCTGTGTGTCAAACATTGTGTGTGTGTGTGTGTGTGTGTGTGTGTGTGTGTGTGTGTGTGTGTGTGTGTGTGTGTGTGTGTGTGTGTGTGTGTGTGTGTGTGTGTGTGTGTGTGTGTGTGTGTGTGTGTGTGCAGGGAGGATGCGATGATGGAGTATCTGAAGATTGCTCAGGACTTGGAGATGTACGGCGTCAACTACTTTGAAATCAAAAACAAGAAAGGCACAGAACTGTGGCTCGGGGTCGACGCCCTGGGACTCAACATCTACGAGCACGATGACAAGTAACCATCTCACACACACATGCACACACACACATAGTCGGTGTCCAAGTGTGGGTTTAGGATCCCTCAAAGGGTCACAAGATAAAGCTGAAGGGTCCGAAGATGATTAGCAGTAAGAATAACTGTCGCGCTGCACAAAATGATGTAATATTTTCTGATTTTACTTCATTCTTGTTCGCTAATTTTCCTCCTTGAAAAATACGTATTTCGATTTGACAAAATGACCACTCTTTGTCAGACATTGCTTCATTTTAAGAGATCGTGAGACCAAATGCTTGGGTGTAGTTGATAAAATCAGCATCTCATCAAACCTGAAAACTTAAATAAAGAGGAAGAAAATGAAAGCACAGCACCCACTCTCACAATTTATGTTAGGAAGACTCTCCGCTACAGTGAATGGAAACACATCTGCAACACATTTGGAGGAATAAATCTCTTAACCACATTATATGAAGTGGCAAAATGTCTTTACATCTAGGGTTGCACTTTTCCTTATGGGAATATTATCTGTTGATATTAATGTAGATATTCCTATATCACCAGAGATTTAATGCATTTAAAAGTGGACTTCTACCTCAGCTGCCACTGAAGCTTTAGTATCACAGGTTAAAGAATATGACGTGAAGGCTTCCTCAGATCGCTTGAGGATCAGATTGCATTGCTTGGACAACAGCGCCCTCTTTTGGTGTTGAACAGCACAACTGATGAACAACCTTTCTTTGGAACTTTCAAAGCATGCACATGTTTAGAAACTTTCAGTGAAAGAGTGTGGAAGTAAATCATTCATTCCTCTTTAATTCATTTAAAATCTCTTCCTCAGGTTGTCACCAAAGATCGGCTTCCCCTGGAGTGAGATCAGAAACATTTCCTTCAACGACAAGAAGTTTGTCATCAAGCCCATCGATAAGAAAGCTCCAGTAAGCGTCGGGATTATGTTCTTATTGATGATAAATGTTTTAAATATGTTTTAACACCGTCACGTCCATCCTTTGTATCTCCTCAAGGACTTTGTGTTCTACGCCCCTCGGTTGCGGATCAACAAGCGCATCTTGGCGTTGTGTATGGGAAACCATGAGCTGTACATGAGGAGGAGGAAGCCCGACACCATCGAGGTGCAGCAGATGAAGGCCCAGGCCAGAGAGGAGAAGCACCACAAACAGATGGAGAGGTACAGGACACACGTCTGAGAGCACCAGCTTTCATTTAAAACTGTTGGAAAATTAGGATTTTCCTGCCCTTCCAGGATTCCACTGGGCTTTTTTGGTCTACTCTTAATTTGTTAAACACACTGGCACAAACACGTTCTTGTGTAACTGCCCTGACGTGTACATATTTGCCTATTTTTTTTTAATTTAATTTACGAGATGAAACATTTAAATAAAATGCAACCAGTGCAGTGTACAGTATATAAGGCTTATAGCCATAGCTACAAGGATATTCATTTTTCAACGTAGCAAATAGTCACACAGTGAGAAAACATAAATCATGTATGAAAATAAATATATTTGATGCACTGATAATCATTTTAAAATCGCATCGTAGCCCTCTGAATCGTAATTGAATCGAGATTCACAGCGCTAGTCCCCTGGCTGGGCGTGATGGTTGCCTTCTTTGTTATTTTGACAGAGCGCAGCTGGAGAACGAGAAGAAGAAGCGCGAACATGCGGAGAAGGAGAAGGAGCGGATAGAGCGAGAGAAGGACGAGCTGATGGAGAGGCTGAGGCAGATTGAAATGCAGACACACAGAGCACAGAAAGGTACGACTGCACCAACATCAAGCAAACTGAGTTTTACACACTGAGACCAGAGGTTCTTGGAAAGTATCCTCATTTCTTCAAAAAGCTTTCAAAAGGATAAAGGCTCAGGTTAATTACAGTTCAACCAGGTCATTTTGAGCTATGATCATCATTTCACACTGATTATACACGTTTACACAAGTTTCAGACGTTCTGTGCCTCACATATTTAAATGTGCGTGCAGAGCTGGAGGAGCAGACGCGCAAGGCACTGGAGTTGGAGCAGGAGAGGAAGCGGGCGAAGGAGGAGGCAGAGCGGCTGGAGAGGGAGAGGCAGGCGGCAGAGGAGGCCAAGGCAGCGCTGGCTCAGCAGGCTGCAGACCAGATGAAGAACCAGGAGCAACTGGTACCTGCAATCACACATCAGTCACACATCAATCACAGCCACCGCTCCCTCAGCTTTTACTCCTTTAGTTTTGCACTTTTGCACTCAGGCGGCAGCAATGAACCTTGATATATATAAATTAAATAGTATCAATTTATTATTCTTTTACCTTGTATTTAACATGTGGCATTCTTGTTTTTATACCTTCAAAACCAGTTTATACTCTGCATTAAGTATATTATTAAACATTAATTAAAAAGTCTCTTCGAATCATAAACCATTACACCTAAACTGCCAGTTTCTCAAATGTGAGTAAATGCTAATTCATTCATATTGTGTCGTTTGCAAGTACCTTTGAGTTGTTGAGCTGTTGGCTCGACACCGCACGTGTGAGTTCATGTTGGGTAAGTTTTTAACGACGTTATTATTTTCAACAGGCTGCTGAGTTAGCGGAGTTCACTGCCAAAATCGCTCTGCTCGAGGAAGCCAAGAGGAAAAAAGAAGACGAAGCAACAGAATGGCAACATAAAGTAACGTAACCTGTGTGTGTGTGTGTGTGTGTGTGTGTGTGTGTGTGTGTGTGTGTGTGTGTGTGTGTGTGTGTGTGTGTGTGTGTGTGTGTCATGTTTGGACTCATTATTCTCTGCTTTTGTTTTTAATACATAATCAGATAATTGATTTTAAATAGGAAAAAATAATACAAATTAAATAAAAACTGGTAAGAAATCTCCTTACGAGTCTAGCATCAATGACACCAACTTGGCCAGCATCTCCACTGGTAAGTTTGGATGGGATTTTTGGATTTGTGACTGCACTAGTGACTCTTCCTGATTGGTCGAGACACCTGCATATGGACCAGGGAGTTTACCTTCAAACTGTCCCCCTCAGTTTGCAGTCACAAGGACTGTTGTGGAGAGGAAACTGGAGTTTCAGGGCAGAACAACAGATTATAATAGTATGTGCAAATTACTGTAGTTTGACCTTTTAGAAATATAGACACTGATTTCTTTGCCACTTTTTATTGCCCATGAGCTGCACTGTCTTCACCACCAGAGGACCCTGTTCACTACGACATACAGCAAACTGTGTCCAGTGTCCAGTGGGGTAAAAAATATAAATTGTTAACCAATATACTCCTTTGACTGTAAAACAAATAATGTGGTTTTGTTTTAGTTGAAAATATGAAAAAAATGTATGATATTTATGTTTTACTAGGTCTTTTTTTCCAAATTAGATAACAACAAATTATGCAAAATCATCACTCTGCAACCACAGTATCAATATGAGCACATCCCTCACCCACTCACCTTTCATGCCTCATGTTTGTTCAACAGACTGGCGGTTGTGTGAATGTACACATACAGTAGGCGTGTATGTGCATGTGTATGTAATGCTGTCTGTGGATTTTGAGTTAGACATTTGAAGGTGTATTCGACTCCGTGTGTGTTTCACATGTGAAGCGTGGCGATCATTGTTTAATTTTCCCTTTCAACACTTGCTAATATGCAAATGTTTGAACTATAATTTCGGCTCGAAATCCGTTTGGGCATTTGGCTCCATATCAAAGCTAATAGTGTGTAGTCACATGACATCGTATCGGTAGCTGCAGACATAAGTTGTTGACATTAGCAACAGTCTGTTGCACAAAACACTTACTAGCGCACGTCTGCCACTAAATGAATGTCTGTTAAAGGTGTCAGCGACCTCGGCTCTTTCAGTTGATGTTGATTCTGAAGCTTTGTTTACAACTAAAAGTGCTGACAGAAGCCCAAACGGCCTCCCAGCATAGAGTTGTCTGTATGTACAGAATGTGGAAAAATACTGTTTACCTCCCACCTGATGTTTGTCATAGGAACCACGTATTGAGACTGTAAACCGTCGGATGTGCTGTTTTACAGGCTTTGTCGGCTCAAGACGACCTGGAGAAGACCAGGGAGGAGCTGAAGACGGTCATGACGTCTCCGCCAGCGCCGGAACACGACGAGGAGGATGAGACGAGCGCCGAAGCGAGCGCCGAGCTCCACAGTGACGGCGTCTCCAGCCACCGCAGTGAAGAGGAACGCATCACCGAGGCGCAGAAGAACGAACGTGTCAAGAAACAGTTACAGGTACAGTTTAATGTTATTCATTTACAAAAAAAAGTTTTACAGACAATAACAACAAGCTGTAGCCAAAATTTAAAAATGAATATAAAATATAAAACTGCATATTAGAGCTGCAACAATTAACCAACACATCCATTAGTCAATTGACTCTTTTGATAATCGATAAATTAGATTAATTTTTGTACTCACACTACCTGGGCCTCGGCGAATGCTTCTTGCTGCCTATACGTCATCACGCATAACACGTCACAGGCATTGATTGACGTCATCGCGATGCGTCGCTTTGTTTACAAAAGCGCACAGTCTTTTGGCCTCTTTTTTTTGGACTCATTGTGATGCACCACGACCCCGTTTAGCCGACGTTGCATGGTCCGTCCTTCTTTTTTCTATGTCTGAACAGGCACACATAAAATTATGTCAGAACCGCTGTAGGCCTTGTGCTTGTGCTCGAACACGTGCGCACGCTCGTGCTCGTACATGTGCAAACGGGCTTTACAAAAGCCCACGTCTCCCAAACGGCCATGGCCTAGGCACAGGTATGGTTGCACTCACACTGGTCAAACAAACTAGACTTTAGCCGTGAAACGTGTTTGGGCACGGTACAGATGGACAGCGTTAGTGCGCCCTCATCTGGACTAAACTGGGAGGATGATGCCTTGTAGCCTGATGAGCCCAAGATAATAGACAAGGTTACACACCACTGATCACCTCTCTTTCTCTCTCTCATCCTCTCTCTCCCTCTCTCTCTCTCTCTCTCTCTCTCTCCCTCTCTCTCTCTCTCTCTCTCTCTCTCTCTCCCTCTCCCTCTCTCTCTCCCTCTCCCTCTCTCTCTCCCTCTCCCTCTCTCCCTCTCTCTCTCCCCCTCCCCCTTCCATCCAGGCTCTGAGTTCAGAGTTGGCCGAGGCTCGGGATGACACCAAGAAAACACAGAACGACATGCTGCACGCCGAGAACGTCAGGGCGGGCAGAGACAAGTACAAAACCCTGCGCCAGATCCGCCAGGGCAACACCAAGCAGCGTATCGACGAGTTTGAGTCCATGTGAGCCGGAAAGAGGGGTTGGACACGACAATGAAAAGAGACAGTTAGTCTCGTTGCCATGTCAACGCCTCACTTTCCTTGTAAGCCCAAATCCTGCTGCTGCCCTCCCCCCCAGGAACTCCTGATGTTTTTTTCTATCCAGGAGAAAGACCGGCCAATGGGCTTCGTAGCTTCAGCCTCGCCAAAGCTCTGCCTGGCAGCGGTTGGCCAATCACACTGCTACCTGCTTTTTAGAGCTCCCCGCCCCCCCCCCGACCCAACTAAGCACACGTCCTTTAATTTGACAGAAAAATAGCAAGCAACATATCCTGTCATCAACCTGGACTTCTCCCTTCTTACAATACTGACAGTTTTAACGCTTGCATGTATGATAATGAAACAACAACAGGACTGTTAGACAAAATGAGAGAATTGGTTGATATTGTGCTTTTACTCCACAAAATAAAACGCCCATTCGTAGCTCGTTGTTGCTGGCACGTTCGTCCGTGACACTTTAATATCTGTACCTTACTTTTGCGTCTTATGTCAGTTGAAGAATTTAAATAATTTGTTTTTTTAAAACGCCTTATTCGTCTCTTCCCGTCTAGTATTACTTTTGGTCATTTTGTGTTGGGAAAGTTAGCCTGTTAAGTTTTGCTGTCAGTGTCATTGATCTGTTAATGTTGCATCAGCTAACTTGTGTCTCCTTGAATCGCTGTCGCGGTTTGCAAATGCTCACTGGGAGTCGTGAGTTAAACAGACAACGCAAACTAGATTTGCTTCCTTTAAATTCTCACTGTGCTGAAGTTCTCCACAAGTTGACATTTGTTCAAATATATATTTTGCCCCACAATAAAGAATGCATTTATATTTCCAACTATGCAGCTACAGTGTAATCATAAGAGTCCTGACTGAGAGCCAGTGGAGTGGAATTCATTCACAAAGGATGATGTGTCAGATATACAGTACATGTTTGAAACCTGACGCACAATGTTATAAAATTCAATGAAAGCCTGACTTTGTCATGAATTACTTTCTCTGTGGGTAAACTGTCTTGACTTTGCACAGACAGCAATATAACAACACAATAAAGTATAATATCAATAGCATGGTAACCATCATTTTGGATCACTTATTTGATCTAAAGGGATGATTCAGATTTTTGAAGTGGAGTTGATGAGGCACTTATCCAGAGTGAGTGTCTCAGCTAAATCTCTTCAAAGCCACCAGACTCCATTGACAAAAACAATAATATTACCTTGCAGAACACAGGAGTTGCTGGTCTACCACTGCCTCAATTGGTTAGCTGACTTTGGTTAATCTGAACTCACTCTTTAAAACACCACGTCACACAATAATACGAACTAACGAACGCAGCGGTGTAGACCAGGTAGAGTCAGACCAGCAACTAAAATAGCAAATTGCTATTTTTTGTCAATGGAGTCTGATGGCTTTGAAGAGATTTATCTGAAAGTTCAGCTGTTGCCCCAGTCCCCAGCAGTATATAGTACGTCATCCACCCCTACTTCCAAACGATCAAAATATCCCTTTAACACACACACAGACGGTCTTCACTGCTAACAGTTACAGCAGAAGAATCACTGACTAACACGGTTTGTGTAACTTAAAAAAAAAAAATGTAATAATTATTTGGTCTGTACAATGAATGTTTTGTTCTGAAGTATGAATCCACATAACTATCTCATTATGTAGGTTTTTATATTGAAGTTTATCCATTCATTCATCTTCAACCGCTTGTTCCTGTCGGGGTCGCGTGGGGCTGGAGCCGATCTCAGCTGACATCGGGCGTGAGGCTGGTTACACCCATGACAGGACGCCCGTCTATCACAGGGCACATAGAGACAAACAGAGACAGACAAACATTGACACCTACGGGTGATTTAGAGTCATCAATGAACCGAACACCTGCACGTCTTTGGACTGTGGGAGGAAACGGGAGAACCTGGAGAAAACCCACGCAGACACGGGGAGATCATGCAAACTCCACACAGAAGGACCCCAGCCTGTGCTAACCACCACACCACCGTGTCGCCCCATCAAAGTTTAGTGTCAATAACTTATGTTATCTACACTACTTCAATACAAATACACCATGTTTGACCAAATACAGAAAATCTTTTGAGCTCTGCAGATGTGATGAGTTTTAACCAGACAAGCAAACTCTTAGAAATCCACCAATAAAAGTAAATCATGTCAATGTTTTAATAATATGAAAAATATCTGTAATTTCCATATATCTATGACCAAACACAGTTCCTTCCATCAGTGCTTCCACCATACTGAATGACAGATATACAGTATATGTACTGTTCCCCCCAACCCAATAAGGACACACATGAAAGCTTGAGTAGGGCTTTTATTGCTCACTTTTACATCACACACGAGAACAGTCAACATGTCTCATTTGGCCACAGTTTCCCAGATTTCCGTTGGGTATGACAGGTTTGTTTTGTGTGCTTTTGTTTAGGGTTTCATTTTCCAAAAGCTCAGTTGAGTTCGTCGGACCTGTAGCACAAACGTCTGGAGAGACCCACTCCAAAAGACATAAAATAAAAAAAAAGACAAATTGACATGAAGGTAAAAGCATTTCAGGTAATTTCAGTTGAATCTCAAGTTTGTTTTCTTTTTGCTAAAATGGATAATCTTTCAGATCCATACGTTTAAAGCAATGCACTAGAAAGTCGGTTCTTTCTAAATACTATTTGACTGGGCTTAATTAATATACCTCATGAATCAGCACAGTTACAGTACGTGACAGCTTTGCACCGTCTTTTGGAAAGAAACTCTTCATTTGCCATCGGGACACAGTGAAACAGCAGCAACGGTCAAACACTTTTATGTCTTCTTCTCATTTGGTTTAATATAACCACCATTGACCTGAGCAAAGGGGAAACATTAAAAAAAGCAATAAACAACCTTTGGTCCCTGAAAAGACGGCCCTCGATGAAGTATTTCGGTTGCAGAACTGAAGCTGTATTAAAGCACATTAGAAAGGTCAGAATTAACTGATAAACAGGGACATTGTTGACATTTTTCTTTCCTATTGGGTAAAATAGCTGGATTTGAGGACATTTTAGTCAAAAGAGCAACAAATAACAAAGCCCGCACATAAATTCTTAAAGGTGTGTTCAGACTGAGCGCGAGGCAGATTTTTTGAGATCACATGATGAGACGCAAGAGGATGTGCACGGTGCAAAACAACAATATCACCCCTATTCAGTTTCTATGAGACTTATAAGCTTTTCATGTGGGTACTGTGGGTTGGACGGCAGCATTACCTAAAGATGTTTTTACATGAAACGCAAATGATGGTGAAATTTCTCCGAATCCTGCATTATTATTTGCCAAAAGGAGAACATGGAAAGAACGACCTTATAGGACTTTGCGATGGTATTACAAAACATTTAAATAGCTAAAGAAAGTCTGTCCTTGCCTGGTTTCCCTGAATCTTAGTCCCACCTGAGATGCAAGCGGAGGTGTCGTGGCAACAGGCATTTAAAAAAAATTAGGCATCTGTGCATTGGACGTGATCTAAATATGATGTATGGCATAGCTGCCACAGCTGCTATGTATCATGGTTTAAACGTCACAGGTGCCGTAAGATTTCTACAAAGGACACACCTGTGCAAGTCTCTTCACTCCTCAAGATGCATTTTAGGAGAGATGAGAAGGCACAATACAGAGAAATTAAAAGAGCCCTGGGTGTCTGTAGGCATTTCACACTAAAACTGGTGCAAATGATCAGTCAATGACGACTGATTTGCATTAAGCTTCTTCGGTTTCAGGGTGCTGGTGCATGCTGGCTCACTGTCATGGAGGCACTTGGATAGAACGAGGGCATCGTTACTGTTACTCGTAACACCTGCGCATGTGCTGTGAAAAAGGCCCACACAGGGCTAACGAGCAGGCATTGTGTGCTACTCTTCCAGGTGTTGATACTCAGTAAAAAAGAGGGTTTCCAAAGCGGAAGAACTTCCATTTACTGAAGGCACAGAGACGATAAAAAAAGCCAGAAGAGAAATGTAAACAGAAAGAGCTGCATTGGTAAGTTTTTGAGGTCTGATCTGCCACACACTCACAGCGCATGGCGCGTGTGTCACTAACAAACCGCTACAGCTAACACCTGTACAGCCAGTATGTTTGCTGTTTGTGGTGAATGAAACACGGACCAGAAAAACTCTCAAATTCACATGAACAAAGCGAGGCGGAAATGTGCCTATTCAGTCTGAACCCGAACCCAACATTAGCACGGTTAGCAATGTGAACATCCCCCTTATTCAGCAACACTGACTACAATCTCTTCTTGCAGATAAACACGTACAATTAGAAGAAGCGCTCTGAAAAAGTCCATAATAGAAAAATAGTTATTGCCCTCATACACTAAAGGTTTTCAAATATCCACAGGAATGTTTAATTCAATTGTAGCGTGTCTCAACCCTGTGGTAAACACTAGCACATGGTGCTAGCCAGACTAGCAGGGTGGAACACCTCAGCTACGACCAACTCCCTCAGCCGTCACATCATCGCTCAAGAGATAAAAGAAACCAACTGACACACAGGAATTACTGAGGACTTGTTCCTGAGACCGACACCTTTCAGATTACAGCACAGACAAGAAGAGAGCCTTTCAAGTAAGAGAGCTTTGAGACTAAAGAAGAAAATGTGTAAGCTTTCTGGGAAACGCATCACACTTTTTTTAAAGCTAGCTCTCTTTTTACTGCACTCTCACTCTGTCTGTTTTTGCGCCACAAGTGTCTGAAAATACTGTAATGAGGTGGAGTGCGATGCTAACACGCTTTTATACGTCTCATAAGATATGAGACCACATCACATTTAACCGCAGCGTTATTTTCAACACCTTTTTACCACAGTGTCACATCTGTTTTTCACCGCGGTTGGGCCGACCCAACCTCTATCTTGGGTGAGGGATTTTTTTGGGCTACACAGTACCGTGCTTTCAGTTCACTGACAATATAAACAGTTAATCCAAAAAGTGCATTTGAGGCGTTCTCTTTCCTGCACTTGGAAAAAAAAGGGGATAAAATACCCCCTCATATAAATATAAGCTTAGTACAAAGAGGTGACAAAGTTTGCCACAAATACTCCAAAATATTCAACTCGAAATATTTTTTAGTTTAAATATTCTCATATAAAACAATGATCTTGTTTCAAAAGTTTACAAGATACAATTTGTATCAACGAAGAGAGGTGTCATCTGGCTACTAGATATTGTGCTAACAAGGCAAGAGTTAGCTTAGCTTTACAAACAGTTCCTCAGACATTAGAATAATCCCATTGGTGGAGGTGATAATAAAAAATATTATAATTTCATAAAACTAATGCAGTCCAAAGTGCTTTACATTGAGAGAAGACGACCTAAAGATACGTTTAGTACATTTATGAAGGAAAGATGAGTAGTTAAATGTAATAATTCAATCAGCCTTTGACGTTTAATAGATTTAGTTATGAATTGAATAAAAATAAAAACAATTGACAGATCAATCGGTAAAAAAAAAAAAGTAGTTATTAGTTGCAATCCTTGCACAGGATATTACTCTTTCATACCTGAAAAAACTTGGGGAAAAGAAAACGGGATAGTTTAGATTGTTTTGAAGTGTATGGGGTACTTTGTACAGTGCATTTCCTACAGTAAGCGGGCGGCACACTCCCAGTTTGGAGAAGCAGGCCGGAGACTGACTCAGAAGCAAAGAAATGTTCTGCTTTGGATGAGGGCAGCAACTAAAAAAGCAATATCAGACGATCAATTCCAACAGGGAACTGAAGCCATTGTGCATAAGCTCTCTTCAAAGCTACCAGACTGAAGTGGGAATTTGCAGAACACGGGTGTTGCTGGTCTACCGCTGCCTCCAAACATTACTTTGTCGTTTGGAACTAACGAAACTAACAAACTAAACAATCAAGGCAGCTGTAGACCAGCAAATCCTGTGTTCTTCTGAACAACTTTGTCAATGGCTTCAGTTCCCCGTCAGAGAGGGCTGTCTGACGGCAAGATTAAGTGGTAAAATATTAGAAATATAGCATACGCTTAAACTGATATAGCTTTCCTTAAATTATTTGGGCCTTTTTTTGGTGACTAAAATACGTTTCGCACCCGTCCAAAGCAGTACAAACAGTACAAACAGTTGCCTGCTTCTCCAAACTGACTGTGGATAAATAGGCCTACCTCATACAACCACACTTCAAACTACCAGAAGTATCCCTTTTATCTTGACTTGCCAAGTTTAATAAGTCATATTAGCATATTGCTGTCTGAGTAAGGTAGTCGGTTAAAATCCTTGATGGTTATGAATAAATTCAGAAATGTATTAACACATTTTTCTTAAAGTCTGATTTCCTTTTTTTCATTAAATTGCTGAGTTTTAATTAAATCAATGAGATTATTAGTGCCTCTGAGGAAAAAGTTTGTAGAACTAAAAACGATCTAAATGTGTTCCCACTGTTGTCACGATATTAAGTGTCTGGTAACCTTTTCCGTGGGAAGATTTTCATTTGAAGAAGGTGTTTCCCAACTCTTGCCAGTCTCTTCCAGTCTTTTACTGCAGAGCTGTGGATCTAACAGAGGTACATAAAGAGTTACACCCTGTTTGAGGCAGCTTAACCCTCCCATGGCGACACCACTGACAGAGGAGACCCTGTGTCTCATGCTAGACAGACATTCACACACATTAAAAAGGTAATAAATTAACACATATTTTAAATTAAAATCAAAATAATAACAATACAACTTTTTCCCACTTTTCTGGCCCTCTCTATAGCCACCTTTCATATGATTTTTAAGAATTTTGATACGGTTTTAAAGATGGAAAAGAGCAGAGGGTGTGTTTAAGCTCATAAAATCAGTACTGAAAGCTGATAAAGTGTGAAGTCAGCTGACAGGGTTATCCTAGCAGAGGAAATAAACTGTTATTTAAAAGTGAAAAACAGCGTGGGGTTTTCGAGTGGAGTTTTTGCGATCTTCTTCTGTGGGTGCCGCTTGAGTTTCACTTCCCTGTGGGGGAAATCCACAAAATCTCACCACAGCACCTGTCAGTATAGAGAGAAACCCTTGGACCGTTTGTTGCGCTAATTCAAGCATTAAATACAATAGGAATATATCTGCAATGTGAAATTTTACAATTGACTCTATATTCTTTTACTGCCATCATCTCAGTGACTGGAAAAGAGAAGTATGTCACTCAGATGGAAAGTACGAATTTGAGCTATACTTACATACAGTACCCTGATATGATTGCCAAAAAAAGAAGCTGAGGAGAAAACACAGCAGTAACGAAAAAAAGTGCCAAAAATAGAAAAGAATTCAAAATATGTAAATAACTTAAAATATAACAAATAAATTAATTTAAAAGTAACAACACTGTCATCCTTTAAACACATCAAAAGCTTCCCTAAGCACGCTGGTGTCTTGACTCATAAAAAAGCTCAAACATGCACATTAAAAACCCCAATCTTCCCTGATCTTAAGTGCTGAAATAGCAGGTATATTCTTCTTAAAATATGGCAATTCCCCTTTGCAAAAATCCCATTAAAATGAATGTTCCCTGCAATAAAAATAAGCAATCCATTACCACCTTAAGGAGCTTTATATCTTGTGTTTTTGGTTTGTGTACGTCCAACTTTACGGCTTTAGTAATTAAGATAATTGCAAAGGATAAACCTGCAGCCCAGTTAAGATTAAGCTTCACTTTCTGGCTTAATTTAAGAACCGTGCTGCGATTTCTCCATCAGAATCGCAGCGGCAAGCTCCTGAGCATCCACCACATGAGGGTTCCTGGTCATCACCATCCTCACCAAATCTGGAGGGAAGATGCGGCACAAGTTGACAAACACCCTCTCCTGGCCCTGGTATCGACCCGAGGCAGGAGGGTCCTGGTGCTGGTGCACTGGTTTGTAGGTAGGGATGGATGGAAGGGACAGCTGGGGTAGTGGTGGAAGACTTGATGCTGAAAGGCCACGGGGTGATGAATGGGCTTGCCTGCCCCAGGGAGAGTGCCAAGCCTTCTCATGGACTTCTGGAAGGTTCTGGAAAGCATAGGGGTCAAAGCACGGCTTAGGGGACGGTTGGTAAAGGGGTTCCCAGTTTATCTGATGCTGTGGTTGTTGGTTAAGCCCAGAGTGGTTTCTTTGGGAATGGAGTGGTGACCCTTTGTACACTTGAGAATCCTGGAGTAGGCCCTCCTGCCAAAGGGAGCCCATCACATTGTGGCGAAGGGGGGAGCTCTGAGAGTGAGAGTGTGCATTCGATGTTTGGGGTGGACAGGCTGGGAATTCCCCTGAGAAACTGCTCCGCGATGGACGCTGAAGGTGGGGCGGGGTGTAGGTTGAAGGGGACTTGAAGGAGCGTGGCGATGCATGAGATGTCACAGAAGTCGGAGGATCTTCCAAGCCAAAACCATGTTGTCTATGCAGTGCTTGAGCAACAGGATAGCCATGAGGAGCATGCTGGCTAAATCCAGGAGGAGCTCGGCTTACAGGGTGGGGGAACTGGCCAGAGCAATTAAAATGGTGGCACTTGAGGCCATCATCTAACAAGGGGTCAGGGGAGAAAGAGTCTGAGCTGCCTTCACTGCTGCAGTCTGACAGCATTAATCCAGCTCGCAGGTCAGCTGAGAAGAAGCTTTCAGGACTCTGTGGCACTACCAGACTGAGGTCAGAGTAGGCCTTCATCAGGGAGCTGTAGCCCAGCTCTGGAGACTCACACCTGTGGTAAATTTCAGCCTGGCTTGGTCTAGAGGCTACAGCAACTCTTGAGTTGCCTCCACCACTTCCCCCAGGGTGCTCCCATCTGTCAAAGCTTCCTGAGGAAGGGGTTCCTCCTGGAGCAATATACCCTTGAAAGCTGCTACTACAGCTACTACTGCTGCTGCTGTTGCTTCCCCTACGTCCTTCTGCTTTGGACTGGATCCGAAGCCTGTCCTCCAGGAGGTCAGTGAAGGAGCTCCGATGGACGGGACTCGGCTGTTTCTTTGGAGTGCCCCGACTCGGCTCGGCCTCAGTCATTCCCTCTGGTTGACCAGAACTTTGGCTCCTCGCCATCAAGGTATCTTCCAGCAGGCCTCTAGAAGCTACTAATGACATTTTGGCACTGGCTCGGAGCTCATCAGCCACAGCACGCTGGGGCTGGCTACCCCTTTCAGGGTGGTAAAACTTGCACTTGTGGCCATAGGTGCATTTCTTCCCTAAATGATGAAAACAGAAAAGCATGTGTCATTAATTAGGGATGTCACAATATGACATTTTAATTATTGTCAGAGGAACCATTTTTCCGATTGTTAATAAGCACAAATTATTATTCAACACTATGGAAGGAAAAAGACACAAAACATTATTTTGGTCAAATAAAACATGCATGTTTTATTGAAAATAGGGGGTTCAGCACATACTCGTAGAACTGGAGTTACATCATGGTAACTGCTACATATCCCTCCAAGATTCAAGAAGTAAACAATAACACATGAACTGCCTCAGCAGAGTTTAAGCTCTTTTGGGTAATTCAATTTTTTTCTGTCTCGTAGATGCTGGAACATAGAGAGTTTGACCCTTTGCAGTCACTTTTAGACGGCACACTTGGCAAATTGGATATCCATCTTCTACATCAACTCCCTGCGCATTTTGTAGCTATGTAAAATGCCCCCACGCTGCCTAGCTCTTCTTCTCAACGCTTCAGGTGAGTGACACGATAACTCTCTCTCACAGAAAACAAGCCAGTGCACATGATAAGCACATAAGTTTTCACAGGGCAACAATGCACCACTGCGGACACCGTAAATATTGTAGCCACCTACAGGGTTATGAAACCAAGAAGTTTTGTTACTGCAGTTATGACAAAAAGAGTTAATCCCAACATCCCTAGCAGGAACAAAATTGTAGGGAAAAATTGTAGGGACAGCTAATAATATTTAATATTTGCATCTTTTTATCTGTGTTTATTTGACTGCTATACAACAAAGTTATCCTCTCTAGCATAAAAACACTCTTACACTCTTGGAAAGGTAGAACCAGACAGAAATTTTTTTTTTTCAAAATACTACAGTTCTTTCAAAGACTTCACTGAGTTCTTCACTGACACAAACATGGGGATATTAGTGCACGTTTTTACCATAAGGACAAGGCTGCTTCCTATGTTCAGGAAGAATGGGCCTCTTCCTCAGGAAATTCTCCAAACTGGGTCCGTGTCGTCCCAGTGGGTCATCAGGTGGCATGAACCTAATAAACAGTGAATAGAATTAACCTTCAAAAAAACATTCCTATGACAATCGGTCACTTAAAATAACAAGACACAAAAAAGACGGTAGTTTTCTAGAGTGCCCTGAGGGGATTCGATGAGGGAAGAGAAGTAATAAAGATCAAAAGAATGGTGATGAGGAAATGAAAGTGTCTCGTGAGTAAATAGGAAGTCCTCAGATAACTTCCCTGCAAATATGCATTGTGCAAATTTTGGAGGGGTACTTTGTTCATGTGTTCTTAAGTGGTTGGGACAAATGCACTGGACAAAAAAGAACATTTCTTGGAAAGAAGTTGAAACTTTTGAAATAAATAATTAATTTAAGAATGCTATTATGCATTTTCCAAAACACATTTTCTTCATCAATGTTTTGCATTATCTCCTTCTGGCCGTTTTGTTTTTATTCCGTCCAACTTTACTTCCTTTGTCATGAGTTTCTTACTTGTCGTTGACAAAGGAGTACATCAGTAGACGCTCATCGATGAATTTCTTCCACTCTGGCTTCTCGTTGGCTAGATCACGGTAGTTGTCGTTGGAAACAATGATGCCGTCTGACTCATAGGCCAGTTTGACAATGAAGCGGTCATCGTAGCAGACCACGCGGCGTCCCTGCACACGACGAGACGGGGTGAAAACCAGGATCTTCTCTTTTTCTAGTCGCCGTAGAATCTCTTGGTCTGAAGGAAGAGAGGGGGTACCGTTAAACATAAAGAAAGGACAATACATTTGGTATTGGAGAAGAAGATAGTTTTTGCTCGTTCACAGTGTCATTTCAACGTGATTTGAAATCATCAGTGGAATTGTAGCTGTTACCTGTTATGAGAGCATCAGGTCGTGACTGTTCTTTTCTCCAGGCAGGGACAAAAACGGTTATGTCACGGTGACCTTGCTCCAAGAACCAATCAACAGCCAGCTGGATGCCTTGACAGGAGAATACTTCCTTATTTCCATGACTGCAAAAGCAGAAAGACATGTTAAAGGCACAATCAGTGATGTTAATGCAAACAAAAACATTTTAGTCAAAACGCGGGATTTAAAATAATTTTGTTTTGCTGATTAATACTGGACTGGAACCCCCAAGAATCTGCCAAACTCACGGCAGATAGGTCCAGCTGTCCTGACCCTGTGCGGACCAATCACAACCATGTATCTCATGTGGGCCGGATTTAAGAAGACGACTGACAGCGTCACCGTCTAGTCTGCAGGTCCGTTCATTGCAATTTTTTCGGGCTCACAAAACTTAGATCCAACTGTCAAACTAGACAAAGTTGATCAAATACAACTCAGTATTCTGTGACTGTATTGTTTATTTCTCCAAGAACAACGTGGCAGACACGTGTGGTAGTGTTTAGCTGTAATTTGAGAAAGGTTGTGACCCAGCCGCCATTGTTTTCCACTGACCAGGCAGTGCCAATAGGCATTAGTGATTAGTCTGATGCCAGGCGAGACTACACAACAACAAGGGTTCGTTTTTATCAGTAATACAGCAGGAAAAAAGGCCACTATTTTAAAATATGATCAGTTAACACACAAATACTATTCAATGATATATCTGAATATATCCACCCTTTAAATTGTCAACATTTGTTTTTTAGAAAATCATTTCCCTAAAAATCCTCGCTGGGTTTTATTAGATAGAAACAATTTTTCCGTGCACAGTTTCATAAAACCACAATGCACAACAAATATTGCAAAAAAATGTAATATATATACACCACACACCAAACCATAAGGGATAATGTAGAGCAAGTGGGTTGTTATTGAGAATTATTATGCGTGCGTCGAAGCATCGGTGCAGTCACCGTGTAGAATGTGGCTACATGTATCTGTAGGTAAAGGCCAGAAAACCTTACACCTGTTGTTTCCAAAAGCTTCTCCTCACCTCATGGCTACGTTGCTCCCATCCACCACAACAGGCCGAAGGTTATCTTTGTCCTCCAGCAGCTGGGACGGACACAGCAGCCGACAGGAGTCAAAAGAGGTGTTGGAGGAAGATAAAGGGGGAGACTGGGAGACAGTCGAAGATCCTTGTGTCTCCATCTCTGTCTTGGTTCCCAGTTTGACCAGCTCACCCAGGATGTCGTTGATGAGTGCATCTGGGCCCAGTTTCCTCAGCACCAGCAGCACCAGCTCCTCAGAGTAGCCGAGCTTCAGAGCAAACTCCACCTTGGTGCGGTAGTCTGTGACGGGGTCAGTGGGAGATGATGTTTCTGGCTGTGGGAGAGCTCCGGGGGATCGGTTTGGTGCCAGGTCCAGCCTGACTGTCTGAAAGACTGAAGAGGACTCTTGGTAGTGTAGGTCAAGCTGATCTTGCAGAGGGTTTTGAGATTCAGAACCGGACCCATTCTGTAGCCGTTCATCGTCACTGTCAGAGAAGTTACTGCAACTGCTGCTGCTGCTGTAGCTTGAATTAGTGCTAAAACCTGTGCTGCTACTGGCAAGACTGTCACTGCTGTTGCTGGGGGCACCCGCTTTGGCCTGTAAGACCCCTATATTCCCAGCACCCGTCACAGTGCTCAGGCCGACCTGCCGCTCAGCACCTTCCACGTGGAGGTAGTCCAGATCCAGCCCCAGGCTGAGGATGTGGCCTGTCCCATCCTCCAGATGGTCCTTCACGCCCATGAAGCTCTCTCATACATCCAGCTCCACGTCCTCCGTGACCTCCCGGGCACCTGACAGACCCCACTGTTACTGCTGGTAGTTAACAGCTCACTGACTGGTCCTTGAAGTGAAGCTTGAAGAAAACACAAGAAGCGAGTGGTTAAATTTCTGAGGACCAGGGGTTGAATTGTAGACTACCAAATCAAGTCAAGTCAAGTCACTTTATTAGTACCACCAACCAACGAAAGCAACAAGTACAAGCCAATGCACTTTAGCTACAGCCCGGGCTTACTGCCTCCGAAGATGATTTTTAACTGCCAGCCAGACCATACTGCAGCGGACACAACACTGTGGAGATAGATCTGGCAATGCAAGACTACCTGGACCACCTGGACTGAGGCTGCTGATCTGCAAGTAGTTTTTAAGGAGACCCATTGACAGAAAAGAAGTGATTTTTACAGCTCCTCAGTTCAGACTGTGTTCTCTACAGTTACATATGAAGAAAAGATTCAGCAAGCTCCACAATTTACATATCTGAGATCTCACAGCAGGATTGAACGAACGAAAACATTTACAGCATTAATACAGGTCTCAAATGCAAAGTCCTGTGATGATGCAAATACTAAACTTTAAAAGGAGTTGGAACGCGACAGGCTTGTCAAGGACAAAAAGGGCAGGTTGAATTCTCTAACCCCCTTTACCTGCACTCCCACTTCTACTGATTTGCATTTTAGCAAAAAGGAGCTCTGTTGTCAAAGAAGCATCAATTAGACTAGAGACAACATACCAGACACACTGAGCAATGAACCATGTCCAATATATGACAATACGGTTGCATGTATTTTACACAATATATTGCATTCTTTAATAACAGTTGCGTGAGAATAACACAATAATGTTACTGTGTGTCGTTTTTCGTAGCGGCTTGTCTGACTGACTTGAGATTCACAGGTAGACTCTCTGGTTACCTAATCTATGCATGCATTCACCTCTCAGTTTACATGGCATGACGAGCCTGCACTTGTTTGTTGCCCAATGAACAGCACATTCAGAATTCGGGGCTGCACACTTAAACCCAGAATTTCACTGGATTCAAATATACTTGCAGCATGACATGCACACGGATGCAATTTAATGCAACAGCCTCAAAAACCAGGTCTGATTCCGACCACCAACTGAAGACCAACCTGACAATATCTGGATACATACTGTGTGATGACATCAGTGCATAAGTGCTTCACCCTGATTTATTTACGAATACTTACTTTGCCAATAACAAAATGTTGGACTGGAAGGACTTAGTTCATCTTATCATGAATAGTAATGTTTACAGTAAATACTGCAAGTTTTTCTCCGACACATACATTAAAACAATACTTACCGTTTTAAATGTGGTTGAAGGGAAGGACATAGTAACATCTGTGGATGTAGTTACTCTTTAAAATATTATAATTGTTGTAACTAACAAAGTTAATTTTCATATTTTAAGTAACCACTTCAAAGATCAAACTCAAGCCTGGACGTCTTTTCAAAACAATCCCTTTTTATTACTATGCATAACTAACTGTAACAAAAGGCAAGGACATGATGCAAATCAACTAAAACCAGCTTGAGCCAATATCAGACATTTTTCAAAGCTCCAGCACAAGCTGCTGTTTCGGTCCAACCTGCACCTGAAGGCAGCAAAAGCAATGGCAGTCAGAGTTTTGAACTGCAGATAAATACGCAGATATGTGTGTTATCTACACGCAAGAAAATTTCTCTGAATGATAAGAGAAATTGGAAATTACATCTGACAATCTCTTTAACAGTGTTGTATTTTGGGTTCAGCTCTGAGCGTCCATGTTGTCTAGTTGAAGCTACAGGAGTTTTCTGCTGGGCTGTGTGTTGTGTTACAAGTGCAGAGACATCAGTGCAGACGTCTAGTGATAGAGCGATACATCCGATATTATCGGCCGATATTTGCGTATTTTAGGTGTATCAGCATCGGCCGATGCAGGCTGCTGTGTGATGCTGGAGACACCTTTTTTTAAGTTTCTTTTATGTTCCTTTTTTTTTTTAAATTGAGACTCGTAACTTTTGTCATCGTCATTGTGTAATTTTTATGATGTAAATTGAGGGAGCAAAAGTAGTGTCGGCTTCAAATGTCGGCTCAAGAAAAATGGGCAGTCCGTATCAGTCGGTCGGATATGAATTTTTCAATCCCACCATTGTCCACATGACTCGCTGTAGCAGGCGTGCAGTCTAATACACTGGCATGGTCCTTTTTAACATGAAGGACTGTGACACAACAATGCCCCGGGAAAGAGAGCGGGCTCGCCCCTCTTTCATTGTATGATAATACGTAGGGGTACAATCTTCCAGGAGTAGAGCATCAAACTTTACAGCATTAGAAGAAGCTAGCTTGGTATTCTCAGTACGGACAGCGTCTATCGTATTTTCCATCCTACTTAAGATTAAATCAGGCCTACATCCGTATGAGTATAAGTACATATCTAGCCAGCTCACCCGACGGTCCTTCCGTTTCACTCCCTGCCACTGCGCCAAGGGTCACGGCATGCCGGTTTCAACATGGTTTATCTTTTGAAGTTGCATTATTTAATTTTAATTTACAACAGTGGTGCATGGCAGATTCCCTAAAACGTGAACCCCTCACACTGAAGTCCAGGCAGGATTTAAGAGACTTTTCATGAAGGATCTCAGTTTCCTCTATAGTAGCAAGTTGAAAGAACCCCTAAGAGTCTTTACAGCCTTTTTTGGTCACAGACTGTGTCCCACTGGCTCTGTCGGGGCCCACTGATTGGACAAAACAAAGAGGGATCTGTTGTGATAGGACATTGCTAAGTGACCCATCTAAATAAACAACATGTGTTCATTTGCTCCCACATCTCACAAACATCCATACATAACAAAACACACGCACAAACTACATAATATACTTAACAAAGGCTTCCTTAAGGGTTCTTTATCCTTGGATCTAGTTCAGTCTTGTTTGCTTGATGCATATTTCCTCTCAGGACAACATCAGGCCTTTTGTTCATTGTGTTGCAGATAATCAAAAATGTGAACAATGGGTCAGGTCATTCTTCCAGTTGCCTCTACTTGTCTTTTCGCTCAGACGGCTGTGTACAAAGGAATTGAAAGTCAAAGATCAGTGATATAATTACTGAATCCAAGGCCTTTCACTCACAGTTTACACCGCAAACAAAAACCAGGGTCAGTGTGTGTTTGTGTGCTAAGTTGTTTATCTGTGGAAATACCCAGGAAGGGTACTTCCAACGCATCAAACTGTTCCCAGGTCTGTGATAACACTTCGCTACTGCAGGCCAATGAACCCTGTCTATGAAAGCACGATTAGGGCTGCGGAAGGTTCCTTGCGGAGTAAAACGACCTGGATGTACGCATCCGAGTGGTAGCTGTGATAACAGCTGCAAATTCGTAAAAGTGCTTCAGTGCTTCCTTTCTTATGTCCTTTAGCGGATACACTGGAACAAGGAAGGAAAATAGATAATGATGTCCCACAAACAGTTGAAGCGGCGCACCAGTCATTCACGAAAACAAACGATGCGCCTTTATATATGATTATGATCGACGCTGATCCATGTGGATAACTATGAGTGGACATGAGGTTGAGCATGAGCAATGTTCTTAATGTGAGAACCGTATTTTTTTTACTTTTGTGACTAGTAACCTTTACTCTACTAGTACTACTTTTTAAATTTAAATTCCAACCTCAGTAATGAAGTAGTATTTCTCGCTGGTTGTCCATGTTTATATAGGCTGCATGAAACAACACCGCAAGAATGCACAGGGCTAAGTATCCAAGAAGCTTTTAGAAGACTGTTTTTGGAACATGCAGTTTCATCACATCAATAACATCCGGGGTTGCATAATTACGTAGCCAAGGGTAAGTGCAGAGGGAGGTTTTTAGCACTGCATTTGTCTCATGTTCTTTGTCCTATATCCTGCCCTATGAATTCTCTTTCAAATCTTTTCTTGAACTCATGACATTTTCCATCAAGGTCAAGGAAAAGTCTTTAGGAAAAGGACGTAATTTTTACCCAAAAGGCGTCCGTCTATTATGCTGCTCTGGATAAAGAAGAAGCACCTTATTGTCAGTTCCATAGCTGTTTTAATTGTAAACCATCCTTATGTCAACTGAAACTAAACTTTAATGGGACGCAGTAATGGAAAGCCTCCAACAAGACAAAACAAAAAACTAAATTTTTGCAACACATCAGTAGTAACAGCAGGAATGTAATGTATGTAACACAAACTGCAACCATGTGATACAAGGTTGTTTTCTTATTGCTTAGAATTTCAGCTTTTCATTGGTAAGAGCAAACTTCTGTTATAATCCTAGTCATGCTTTGACATAAGAATAATGTTGTACCTCTGCACACATTTCATTTTAGTGCTTAAAAGTTATTCTTTATCGTTCGGTCTCTGCAAACTGATTGAAATAAGTTAATTTTGGACTTTTTATGCATGCGTACATGCGGTTATATTTTAGCGACAGTCGTAATGAGAAGTCTCTTGGATCTCAGGCTAAAGCACCGGAAAGCCGGGGCCTCTTAATGTCCCGACCCCAACGTCTAAGCCACAGCGGCACTGTTTGTCACCCTGAATGCCACAAGAGAGCTGAAATAATTTACTCCGCCAACAACAAAAGAGGCACAAAAGGAAAGAGCGAGAGTGAGTGTGTGTGTGTGTGTGTGTGTCAGGGGGTGGGGGGAAGAAGTGTGTCTGGCTTGCTGTCCTTCAACAATGCAGCTGCCTCCCAATCTGTCCGCCTGTGACGGGGAGTATTGTTCTCCCGGCCTGAGCAGCGTGCACAGACGGAGGCTGGGGCCTTTTTAAACCTGTTCACCCCACCAACACACACACACACACACACACACACATAAACACACACATACACACTCATATGCACACTCAGATGCCTGGTGATGCAGCAGTCGCACCAGCCTCGATCACGGGTTGCCAGACGGGACTTTTGAGGAGTCAGCAGAAATATGACTGTGACACAGCAAGTGTAAATTGCCAAGTCAGAAGCAGTCAAATACTGTATATGATCACTGCAGTCAGTCAGTATAGCTTTAACATTCTGCTGTGACTGTGAGTTTCAGGAAAATATGTAATATAAACAAGTTTCTATTCATGGTTTTTGAGCAGAGTACTGCACTCCAGACACTGAGCAATGGAGAAATAGGCCTGAATAAATCCGATATGGGGGAGGCTGGCTCTGCACACTCGTTTACAAGTATTTATTCAAAGACATTAAGGCAAATCTTATTTTAGAAAAACATGAGCTTCAGATCAGATGAGTTATTCATTTCATGCAAAGAATTTGTTTTCTAGGAGGTTGAGAGGAATTTTTATTTCAAATATTTTTTAGCCTTTTAATGCGAAACCATCAGTAGTACAAAGAGACAATAGTAAAGTAATATAATCATGTGTTTATCCATAGTCTTTCCGCAGTAAATAATACTTTGAACATATAAATTTCAGTACAAATCTGGAGCTGAGGACATTGTCTTTGAGACGTGGATGTAAAAAAAAAATCATCCAAAGCAAAATAATAATACGTCACAAAAGCAGCTATTGTGCCAAACTGCTGATGCTGATAGAACATACATTAGGGAACGTTTCATAACAATTTCCTGCCGTTGAAACTCCGTGAAAGACTTTTGAAAGATCTCTCAATGATATTATACTAACATTAATGTTGAGATGAGTATCTATTAGATTAAGCACAGTCTACACAAAAGAAAACTTTATAAAAGTACAGAAAACAGACGACTCTCTCTTGTTTAGACGTGGACTTCAGAGCTACAGAGTAAAATGTTGCAGCATCAACAAGATCTGCCATTCAGATTCACTGAGTCGTGGTAGATTGTGCTATGACAAGATGAAAAAGTAACACACTGTATGGACTTTGCACGCCCACTCCGTATTTTTCGTACAATAAAATACGACCATCACGTTTACATCCTGATCATTAAAGCTTTCATAAGAGGTTTAATTTTCTGAGGGTTTTTTTTCTCATCCATGAAAAACCCTGGACATCTCAGAGCCACTGTACATGAAATCGCCATCATCCAAAATGGCGTCTGATTCACTTTGTTTTCCTGCACAAACACTTTGGGACAGCTAAGAATAAAGATGCATGATTTATAGATTGTAGCAGATGACTGCAGACCAGTTTGGATTCAGGGATGGTAGGGAAACAAAGGATCTATATCTAAGATGAGATGGTGGTGATTATGTTGTGTTATTCATTCTTTAGCGCTATCCATCGTACCCACGTAATTAATTCAGTTGCTAGCAGGCTGTGACTTTTGTTTGGATGCACCCCTACCACTGGTGACTCCATTTTGCTTATTTTAGCAACAATAGAAAAACAAAATGCATCAGACAGCGTGTGCGCAAAAGTTTCTGTGTGTAAAGATTTTTGTCAGATGATGGCTTTTAAAAAGAAAAAGAAAAATACAGACTTGGTTGAAATTTCCACATACCATATACAGCAGCATAGGCAGACATAACAAGTCTCTAAGCGCTGCACACCTAAACTACTGTACTGGATTACGTCTTTATCAGTGAAATGATAAAGAACAGTTAATTTTTAATTCTAAATATAGCACCATGTGAGTTGCATTGACTTTTTTTTTCAGCCTCAGTGACTTTTAACCACTTTTCTGCAAAACAAGATATTTGGGATTCATTTGCAAATCAATTCAGATCGGTGGGTTACAAACATAATGTGATAGTTTTTAATAAAAACAAAAAAAAATAGATAAACTTGGACAATAAAGATTCTTTCAGTTCCTTTGGTCGATAATTCAGACATTGAGAAATGCTTCTAAATTGGGAACCTTCTTGCTAAAAGTTAAACTGAGCCGCGTTTTGGGGTTTTTGATTCCAAGTATAGGGAAGAATAACTCATTTACTAAATAATTTCTGCAGGTGTGTGTGTGTGTTCGGTGGGAGGGGGTCTGATTCTTTCCATAGTGAGCAGATGCTGCAGCCTCCACCTCAGTGACCCAGCCTGCCTGCACTGCCTCTGCACCGTGTGTATCTCTGTATGTGTCATGAGGGTTAGCCCCCTTGGGGGGTGTATGGAGGGATGAGCTCCCCCGAGGCCAGACCCTGACCAGTCCCTCAGGGCCGGCGCATGGCTGCCATTTGCCGGCTGAGCCCGGCAGTGAGCCAGTCTGCCACACCAGCGACCGGCTGGGAGGGGGACAAAAGGGGTGTAGAGGGTGGGGGTGGGGTATATATATATATATATGGGCAGCGGGGGCAACAGATGCCTGCTGAAGCCACAGGGGACCTCCCTGAAAGCATCCTCCTCCTCCCCTCCTGCTCTCCTGCAACTGGTGGAGTCCAGATCCGTCCTCAGTGATACATATCACCACTGTCTGTCATGTGACCTTTTTTGGTCGGGGGGTTGTGGGCAGCACTCACTTTCACCTCTGAAGTTACGCAGGCCTCCAGTTACGTCTGGTTCTGCCTCTCTGTTGCAAACTAAACATATGAACAGACGTCTAACAGCTCATGTGTGGAGATATAGAATCATTGATCATATTTAGTTCCACTGTTTTCATTATATGCAATATTTTCAAATTATATTTACAGTATCTATTATATTGCCAATAAATTGGAGTGAAATTAAACTATTCATCATGGTGTGGGGTTAACCAGAAGGAATCCCCCAAGAAGCCCTGGTTGAAATCCACACAAAGACTTTCTATCTATCTCAATTTTACCTTTGAACACACTTTAGACTCTACAACAACTCTAAAACCTTCTGACAATTAATTCTTTATCACACTTTCACGCAAAGTTCATGGCGACGCATCCAATAGTTGTTCTAGAAGTGGTGGACGGTTGGACATCGCTATCCGATGCTAGCCTGGCTAAAGCAAACTATTCTTTACTAAGGCATTCGATAAATTCCACTGTTTAACTTTAAACATGATTGAGACTGAACTGGGGACAAAAGAACGCAATCACAGCAACATCTCTGATCCACATTTAAGCATATTAATAGGTCACATCTGCACATAAAGCTATTGTTGAGGAGTTTGGGGAGTATCGTTAGGGATATTTCATGATGAAAAATAAATTTACAAATAAACAAAGCATAAAAACAGTGTTCTCAGTATTCTTTACCATGCAAAATGGAGGCTAGTCCAGGGAAAAAGTACAAGAAAAGTTGACAAAAACACTTACCACACAGCTCCAAGAGAAACAACGAGGCAGCAAAATAGAGAAGACAACAAGTCTTACAATTTCTCTCCTGAAACCCTACTTTTTGTCAATCCAAGTGAGAAAAACTTCAAGGGGAATTTCCCAATAAATAAGCTCTGATGTATGACAAAAATCCTTTTTTAAAGCACAAAAATAAATACGTCAGATCTCAGTATCCAGTCTCCAGTATCCAGCATATAAAGAGTTAAAGAAAGTAAAGCTGTCAATCCAAGTGGAGCTGAGCAAAATTAGTTTCCTGGTTGAGTTTAGCAGCAATCCTAAAAGAGATCAGCCTTCAAGGTTTTTTTTTGGTTGAGAAGCAGGGTGCAGTGACTGAGGCTGCAGGTTTAGCAGTGTGACTGACAACAGATGGGAGTGTAAGGCATCTACCATCCTCCTCCTCACACTGAGCCTGCCTCCTGACCAATACAAACGCAGGAATCTGACCAGGAACACACACACACGTCTCGCTTTCCTGTCTTCCCCAAAGCTTATTCTGTACACACACACCAATCACCCACCTCTCCACCAATAGAAAGGGACACTAAGATAAGCTTGGATATCTCCACCCCCTCCATCCACACAGGACACACACACACACACCACCAACACCAGCAGCAGCCCATCCGCCGGCTTGAGCCATGAATGGACGAGAAGGCGTGAGTTGACAATGGTGGGGAGGGGGACACAAAGGAGGGCCCTTGGCGGGCAGCTGCACACACACTCACTATGCTCAGGGCCATGCCGCACACACACAAACACACACGCACACGCACACACACACACACACACACACACACACACACACACACACACACACAAATACAGATACATGAGGAGAAAGAGCGAGCAAAAAAAAAAAAAACAGGACCCAGAATTGAGCCCTGCGGAACACCTGGCCCACTGGGGACGGCTGCCGCCTTCGACCTCTTTGTTTCATGAGTGGGGGATTGGCTTGACACAGACAATGAGACGAATTATGTTAAAAGTAGTGTGTGCTCCAAAAATGGGTGTTAGGGGTGTGTGTGTGTGTGTGTGTGTGTGTGTGTGTGTGTGTGTGTGTGTGTGTGTGTGTGTGTGTGTGTGTGTGTGTGTGTGTGTGTGTGTGTGTGTGTGTGTGTGTGTGTGTGTGTGTGTGTGTGTGTGTGTGTGTGTGTGTGTGTGTGTGTAGTAAAGTTAGCAGGTGGGAAAAGGAAGCTATGAAGTGAAAAAGCCTTCAAACTAACAAGAGGAAGAAAAGGAGAAAAGTAGGAAAAGGGAAAAGGAAGAAGAAAAAAGCGAGAGTACAGCTTTATTGTTTGGCCGCAGCCCTGACAAAATGGCGGCATCTTTTTTTCAAAGGCCTCAGATTGTGCGGAGGGGTATTACTTTTAGGCTCAGAGGAGGTCACAAACAAAGACTGACTGCCTGTCAGGGATGGACTTAAACAGTTGCAGTTACCAGGCTATTTTACCTTCAAAAGGAGGAGGTTTTACTATTTTTCTCAGCACTGCCAATGGAAACAAAACATGACTCACCCTTCAGTAGAGACAAGAATAGAACAAGTGTGAATGACTGCCAAAACTACCCGTCAAGAAGAAATTGAATCCTTGAGGACAGTATTCGTGCAAATGCTAAAATAGAAACACAAATACGTAAATCACGGAGCATTACTTTACTAATCGGAATCAGAAATGCTTTAATAATCCCCGGGGGGGAATTATTTCTAATAATATTACTAAAAGGAATATGGTATTTTAGAGCCATATCAGAGCAAAAGATCTAAATCTTAAAATAAGAATTTACGGGTTAAGGTTTTACAGCCATGCTAGCAGCTCTGTGATGTTTTGCTTACACAGTGGTGCTTTGAGAACTAGCTAGTACAGAGAGCTAGCATCAGAGGCCTGGTTAGTTTCCGTCATATTGTCTTGACGAAAGCTTTTTTTGCACTGCTGCGTGTGTTACGTTGACCTATAACATTTGCAAAGTTTGGTTTCTTTGTCATATTTATGAAAGCGGAAAAACATGTTTGTTTTCATCAAACTAAAATCGTGATAAGCACAGTTTGGGTCTCAACACTGAAAATTTGAAAATGATATCCAACCCTAATTGAACCTTACTGTATGTCGTTTCCAGTTTGACCTTCAAAATAGTTGCTCTTTGCTAGCTTCTCCCTGTTTCATAGGAGGAGAGGTGCGTGTCATGATTCCAGTTTGAAAAAGGCACAAGATGATGACAATATAGACAAGACGATTTCACAGCTGTGCCCACACACAGTCTGAATAAAGGGCGATTTTTGGGAAGTGCAATTCAGAAAACCATAGACTATAAATGTGTGTGTAAATGTGTTCAAACATCCTCTTTTTCTGAAGGGACATTTTGGCCTGAAAACGCATGTTTGCAGCCTGAGAGGAGTGTGTTTCCTGCTGCCTACACGCCTGCTTCCAATATAGTCATCAGGCTCGGTATATATCCACCCCCTTAGCCAGCTCTCACTCTTTTACCTTTCCCTGCGGTTACACCTTTCTGACTGCTTCTCTGTTTTTGCCTCTCAATGTCTGTACTGCATGAGGTTCTTGTGCAAGTTCTCCTGATTGTCCACTAATGCTGCCAGGCTGTCCTTATAAAACATTTTACCACCATGTACAACATTTATTAAAACATTATTTTTTTAAAAACCCTCACCTGCTGCAGCTCTACATCCAAAAATAACCACCAGGCAGTCTGATCAACCTCCTAATAAGTCTTTGTTCTGACCACTGTAATTTATTTCCCTGACTGTGGCTCTGCGGAGGAGTGGGTCATCCTCCATTAGAGAGATCGGCGGTTCGATCCCCACCTACCGGTCCACATGTCGAAGTGTCCTTGGGCAAGACACTGAACCCCGAATTGCTCCTCGTGCTGCACATGGGTGTGTAAATGTGGTGTGAATGGTTAGATTAGATGGTATGAAGATGTCCACTGCCATCGGTGTGAATGTCTGTGTGAACGGGTGAATGTGACAAACACTGTGAAGGCGCCTTGAGTAGTCAGAAGACTACAAAGGGGCTATATAAGCACAAGTCCTTGATTCAAATGTCAAGGCTACATTTGTCAACTTCAACGACAAAAAATACAGTCAAAATGAAATGAGAATGGTGAATCAAAACCCGAGTGCAATAAAAGATCTGTGTTTTGTGCGCGTGCATGTGCATGTGTGGTGAGTGTGGTGTAAACATTTGTATCCTCTAACCGCTTTTAGTATCAGTTTTATTACTCAAATATGAACGTCCCCCTTTCCAAACACTCACAGTCTGACAAATATGCTAGAGAACTGTGATGCACGCCTTTGCATACACAGTAAACGTTTCCTGAAGCCGACGCCAGAGCATGCAAATCAGCTGGGCTTGGTTCCTATTTATGTCTGGAGCTACACCTATTTCAGCATTGAGCACTTAAAAGTAATTACAGTAAATGTCAATTGTAATGTATATGCAAATTCGCCCTAGAGTCTATTCTAGGCCTCAAGTCACAAGACCTGTTCTGGGTGGCCTGGTACAACTCAACTGCTGTCTCAATTGACGTGTTAAAAAAACCTTTCTAATCAAGGTCCGTGGAAGTCCACAGAGGGAGGGGGTTGGGGTCCTTTACCCATTGGGCTGCTGTTCCTGTCCTGTGTGAAACCATGATCCAATGTTATTACACCAGTATACTAATTATGTTTTGTTTTCAGTAACAACATAAAACCCCAATGGACAATCTTTTTCTAAACATAACAAAGCAGTTTTGTCGCATTTTTACAAAGTTGCAGTTTAGTGGGGGCTCGTTCCATGCAGAGAAAAACAGGGATTAAAGTGTAACTCCAGCTTAAAAAACAGACCTTTTTATGAATTGAATAAGAGTTTTTTGGCTTTTCACCTATTAACAGAGAAATCACGGACAGTCACTAACAGCCAGGCATGGCTAACACGGAGTAGCTCGGGGTGGAGCACCAAACGCATCCAAAACGTTTTTTCTTAAGCACTAATACGGCTCAAAATAGCACCAAACCTCTGCAGGAGCATGAGAAGAGTCTTTGCACATAAAACAAATGTACTGGAGTTCAACTCGGTAATCGACTTATTTGGGCTGCCTCTCAATACGGACTTACTCTGCTGCTAAGGCTTGTAGCATTGTAAAACACACAATGAGTTTAAATGTGCATACCATTCCTAAATGGATACTTTGTCATGGCAATGTGGGCATTGCATTCAGAAAGTCCCCAAGGAACAGGGTGTCGAAGATGTGCCAAAATCCACCGAATTACGCTAAATGGGCGATCTTCTTTACTTACATGTTTGCTCCTGTAATATTAGTACAGCCACTAGAGGCTGCCACCTAACATCAAGATCAAATATGAGTCGTTACAAGCTGCATGCATTAGTATTACTAAGTATTGTTACATTCAGGTCAATTTGCTCTTCCAGCATATTTGTTGAGCATGCAGTACCTTTGAGGTAATTCTGGAGAATATTCTGGAAAGTGTTTGTCATTCTTTTGGATTTTTGCAATAATAATAAACATACATTAGCATGAATTAAACAAATTTGTCCACTCCCATGTTGATAAGAGTATAAAAAAATTGAAAAGCATTCCTTTAAGGTACATTTAGTGATAATGTAAATATGCTAAATTACTTGAATATCATTACATTATTTAACAGTTACATAATTAAGCTCAGATACACTTTAATGCTTTAAGTTTGTAAAATGTATATTTTAACTTGTGAATACTAGGTTGAAATATTTCAGCTCTTATTTTGGCATTTTAGTTAACAGGCGTATTATTAGTATGCCAACTTCATTAAAATCACACATTTTAACTAAAGTCAAGTAAATTTACAAGGAAAGAAAAATAATAATTAAACAAAGAGCCTCAAAACTCATTCTAACTGCTTAACAGAGATCACCTTTTGGATGTAGAGTCGTGGGCACTAAGTCATTAAAATCTGTGTTACAATTCTAAAATCCAATTAGTTCACTTATCATATTAAAGTCATTTTATTACGGGCCTGATTTTGCTCTCTATGCTCTAAACCCCCCACCCCTCTGACTTGCAGTGACTCCTTAATTGGGGCTCAGCTGACAGGTTTTCCCCTCGGGGAGCAGGAGCCATGTGGACCATCTGCTTCTAGTCGCAGGATGAACAGGTGTCCCGCTCCCCGCAGCCTGCCTGCACCTTACCGAGCCTCTCCAACGCAGCGCGGCACAGTGCTGCGTGGCACAGTGCTGTGCGATGTAGCTGCTGTTTACACAAGATAAATCTGAGTAGTTCTGTTTGACCTGTGTGGCTTTTCTACCTCAAACAAAAGAGGAAACCAAATCTGACATGAGAGAAAAAAGCCTTTTTATTGCAGTTCTGAGTCACTTTAACTCTTTTTGTTTGATGGATGCATCTCTGTTACTCAATTTCTTCTAAAAATGGATCCTTGTCCACGTACACTAAACTTCTGGTACTTTGGATGGTACTTTTATGAAGTTAATGGTTTCTGCGGGTAAATTCTCTTTTGCATTAAGCCGTATTTGTGACGCTGTGTTGACAAACTGTGGGGCAAAATCCCTCTTTGGTTCAAAATATTAATACAGAATATCCAAGTTTGACTTGTTTTTGGAGAACATATGCATACATACATTCACTAAAACATGCAGATGCACCACTGTGTCCTTTTTATTTGATTGTTTCTGATGCTGTATGAGATGATTGTGTGTGACTGTCTGTGTTTTTGCTGCGTGTTACTTCTGCTTTACTCAGGTCGTCGTATAAATGCACACATACCAACGTACAGCGGATTTTCATCCACGTTGTTTCATCTGTGCAGCCTTGGTTTGAAAAGCTGACGGTAGATTTAAGTATCAGTACTTTCAATACTATCAAATGTGGATATCGTTTTAAAACATGTAGTATTGAAAAGTATGAATGAGTATTGGAAAGAATAGAAAAGTATCAAAGTATCGATTATTTCTGGCTATGCCAAAGACAAAAGGTGAATAAGGAGACATACTATATTTTCAGTTTTTAAAATCTGTAATGTTCCAGACTTCTTGATGTTTCTGGAATTCCTATTTCTGACTTGTTTTTGGAGGAAATATGCGTACAAACATTCATTAAAACAAGCAGATGCACCACTGTGTCCTTTTTATTAGATTGTTTCTGATGCTGTATGTGATGAGTGTGTGTGACTGTCTGTGTTTTTGCTGCGTGTTACTTCTGCTTTACTCAGGTCGTCGTATAAACGAATACGTATCAGTAAAATGAGTTGGTTTTGACTCCTCAACATTATTTTTTATCTGTTTTTCTGTGTCGGTCCCATTCCAAAGACTCTACGTGTATTTATCAGCTGGTAAGTGAGTTTGATGTACAAAATGCATCAAATAAACACATGTTTTCTCCAAGAGCAAGTCAATATTCTGCATTAATATCATTTTTAGGACTAAATGCATTCATTTTAGACCAAATATGTTGTTTGGACTTTCTCAAATAGCCGAATACATTTTTTAAAAAATGTAATAAAAGTGGGCTCTTTCTCCACAGTGTGTCAACACAGCATACACAGGGAAAAGACCTAATGCGAAGGAGAAATTCCCTGCAGAGCTCATTAGTTTAAAAATGAGACAACCTCATTAAATATAAGTTTCATATGCAGGAATTAAACATCAACCACAACTTTAGCTGATGAATTAAAGAGCTCACCTTTTTTTGTTCATTTCTCTCTTCAACATTATTTTTACGCCATTGTAAAAGAAATGCTTACTATATAACCTTTAAATCTCTGTATCTTTTGTCTGTTTTCAAAAGAAACATGTGTGTCTGTGCATGTCATACAATTCCCACCTCCAAAACAATCCCCCTCCAGAGACTTATTCTAACGTGCGTGGTTACAGTGAAAGGGTTAGGGTTAGGCGTAACACGTTCCACCAGGATAAAGGACAGAAGAAAGAGAAGGTGTGATGATAATCCAGGCAGAGGGATGGATGAGTGTGTGCCGGTAAAGAAACAGCAGGAGCAGAGGCTGCAGCAGCTCGGCCTTCGGCCCACTGGGTAAACACTGACCCTGGCAGCAGGGATTACACCAGCCCCTTAACAAGGCCTGAGAGGTGGACACAGGGAGAGGAAGAGGTAGTCCAGCTGCTATCAACACACACACACACACACACACACACACACACACACACACACACACACACACACTTAGCAGGCTTAATGCTATACAAACAGCCCCCACACATGCTCCTACCTATGGAGTGGATAGCCAAATAAACCAGACCCATGTGTGTGTGTGTGTTTGTGTGTGTAGAGGGGGATGGGACAGGGTCACTTAGGACTTTGAAGACACAAAAGGTTGGCCTTAGGCCCAGTGCCCTCTGGGTCACTTAAGGAGGCAAGGAGGCAGCATGAAAACATGTGCGCGCACACACACACTCGTACACACACCACCTGCTGTTCCCATAGGCTCGTGTTTGGTGTAATGGAGATGGAGTGATTCAGCAGCTACACACAAAGAAGGACACATAGCTGAGATTTACTACATAACTCAGGCCAATAAAACCTCCACGGCAACTCAGTCGGTATCTTTGGAATTGTAGTTTTTTTGTTTGCAACTAAGGTTTCAACAGTTTAAAACCCAAAGATGTCCATTTAAAATCATGTCAAACAGAGAAAGAGCAGCAACTCCTTACATTTGAGAATCTGGGCCCTGCAAAATGACCACAGTGATGTGTGGTTGACAGATGCCTTAAACAACTGATCTCTTAATACATGAATTAAGTGTCAAGCAAAAGAAGAAAGCACACAAAATCTTTCTTTTTTGTAATTAACAACTGCACACATACCAACGCACAGCTGATTTTCATCCACTTTTTTTTTAATCTGTGCAGCCTTGGGTTGAAAAGCTGACAGTAGATTTGCCTCTTTTTTTAAAGTATCAGTACTTTCAATACTATCAATTTTGGATATCGTTTTAGAACATGTAGTATTGAAAAGTATTAATAAGCACTGAAAAGAATAGAAAAGTATCAAAGTATCGATTACTTCTGGCTATGCCAAAGAGAAAAGGTGAAAAAGGAGACATACTATATTTTCAGTTTTAAAAAATCTGTGATGTTCCAGACTTCTTGATGTTTCTGGGATTCCTGCAGCCCAATATGATTTTCAGAGGAGTATGCCTGTACGAAAACATCAGGGAGTTTTCCCAGTGAGTCAGGGAAAAATCTGGGAATTTTCAGACAATGACAAATCAGGGAAGGGAAAGTGTTGTTTAGTCACGGAGGTGTTTGGACGTCATTATGGAAATCAGTGGGCAAATCATGGAATTTCACCTTCACAGCTTTGATGTTACAATGACATATCTTTCATAGTGTGCATACAGCAAGACACAAACACACACATACACACACACACACACACCTAAATTCACAGCTTCCTGATTAAGTCATGATAGATCGTCCCCACAGGGCCTGGCCGACACAAAATCCACATTTCCATATATGCCGTGTGCTCTCTGTGCTCTGTGTGTGCGTGTGTGCGTGTGTGTGTGTGTGTGTGTGTGTGTGCGCGGCTAAGTGTCTGACCGCATGCAGGTGTATGTGAGTGTGTGTGTGACACCGGGGCGAGTGCCGGGTCAGTGGGGTCAAAGAGGAACAAAAGAACAGAGCAGCTCCCAGCTGCCGGGCCAAACGTCATCCAGCCCCACATCCCCCTTCCCTTTCAATGGGAGCGTGCCGCTGTCCTGCTTCTGCTGACACATGCACATTCACACACACACACACGCACACACACACACACACACACACACACACCAACACCAACATGTCCCGCCCAGCAGGCCACAGTCATGTCTAGAGCTCGCTGCAGCAGGCAAAGGGGGTAAAAGGGCACTTGGGGACATATGCAGAGCATGCATGAATGCAAGTGCACAACACAGACGAAACATCTGAATGCACACGTCGGTGCTTCCCGGCAGATTTTTACTATTAAGTCACAAAAAAACAGCATGTTTGTTCAACTGTAGATGAAAAGTGGAGGAAATAAATAGCGTTACATGGCTGGATTGCAAAGACCGTCCGGCTGCAGCTGACTGCTGGTTTGGTCAAATACTGTTTAGTGGTTATTTCAGACTACGTTAGATCTTTCATTTAGGACCTTAGATCTTTAATTTAGGTAAAAGTACAAACAAAACTCTAAAAAAACAAACTCAACTATGTAAAAGTCCCTAAGAGTACACCATAGGTTGGTTTTAGCCTTAAAATATTGTTAAAATATCCAAAGTGAAAGTACTCATTATGAAAAATGGTCCTACTCAGAGTGAATTAGTGCATGAATCACTTTTCTTCAATCATTCAAATGTACAATAGCAGCGGTTCAAAAATACTTTAAAGGGTCCAATTCAACCAAATACTATAGTCCCTAAAATGTGTTCTGATTATCCAACATAACACGGATTCAGTAAATGTTGTGTTCTCCATTGGGTTGGAGACACGGAAGGAAAACTGGAGCAGATAAAACTAAACCTGTCTGCATCACTTTATACCGCCAGTAGAGCAGAGAGAGAGAGTGTGTGTTTGTGTTTGTAGCCTAAACTAATCGATTATGTCACAATTTGAATATTTCATAAAGACAAAAGCACATCAGCAAAAGCACTATAGTTGTGTTATATATATTAAATCTCCGTGTGCGTTGACTTTATACTGACTACAATGCAGTTAATTGCATACTTTATGAAGTTATTATTTTTGTCATCAGAGGCCTGAACTGTTTTGTAAACAGTGGTGGAAAGTAACTGAGTACAAGTACTATACTTAAGAACACATTTGAGTTACTTGTACTTTACTTGAGTGTTTCCATTTTAATCTAAGACATTTATTTGGTACCTTTGATATAATCTTTAATACTCAGTGGTTATAATCTGATAACATAATATTCTGAAATAGACTTAGACTGCTCTTCATCGACCCCTCTTGGATGACTCCTGCAAGGAAATTGAATATGGATGAATGAAATGGCCCATTCTGCATCATGACCTCTTTTACGTTTTGTGCTTTGAGAACATTTTGATGCTGGTACTTTTGTACTTAAGTAACATTTTGCAGGACTTTTACTTGTAACAGAGTATTTCTAAACTGTGGCATTACTACTTTACTTTAAGTAAAAGTTCTGGGTATTTCTTCCACCACTGTTTTGTAGCTTAAAGAGGAGTCTGTGGTAAAATAGTAAAAGTGTCGGCAATAGACCATTCATTCATTGGTGTTGTGGTTCCAGTACATTTATACTTTGTCTTGTATGATTTTTTTGGTGTTTTAAAATCTGCTATTGCATTAATATTTGTGCAAGATTTTAGTCGTTACATGTCATTCCAACGACAGTTTACTTATACACGATTTACTTTTGATATTCCTGCAATTACAAAGTGTTGTTTTATATTATTTAGTGGCATTAGATAAAGATCTTTCACGTCTGAAATTGGAAATACGGCGCGTATCAAGGTAATAAACAACAATACAAAAAAAAACTTACTTTAGCGTAGGTTCCATTCCTGGATTAATCCTCAATCAGACACCAAGAAAGTCTGAATATTACCACACAATCAGTGACATGGTCCATGTGTGTTTGAGAGAGAGATACAGGTCTACTGATGCACACTGGTGGACGTATCCAATCTTGTACCTGCCTGACTCTCTGTCTCCACCCAGCGGACACGACCCGTATCAGTCTCTTTCTACTCGTGTGTGCTATAAACTATAAACTACTGTAAGCCTGTGAATGTTCTCATTTGTCCAGGTCGTCGTTATCCTCAAAGCAATTTCAGTCAAAAGCAACTGGACTTGGTTATTTGTCTAGGAAGACGTTTCACCTCTCATCCAAGAGGCTTCATCAGTTCATGTACGCATCTGACCAGGCTGGGACTGGTGTACTACTACTGGTGTACTACTGCTGCCCCCTTGTGTGGATGCATGTGTCCTATGCTACAGTCTACGGTCTTATGTTATTGTCTTACTCCAGTACAGAGACAAAGTTGTTACATCTGTAATTTTGTTCAAATGTATGTGTTTCCAGATTAATCTACACAGCAAGAACATAATAATAGGTTAATAATAATCAATCAATTGCAAATAAAGCAATTCTCCCAGAAAATCATTAGGAGAAATAAGCTTCATTAACTGGATAAATATATTGTTTGCAACAGTAATGTGAGATTTTGCAGTGATAGGCCAACTTTATCAATCTTACCACATTTTTATTGAGTACTTGCCACTGGTGAACAACCGCATAAAATGAAAACACTTTTCTTATGGGGAGCATGGAGGGATTTTGCCTCCCTCTAATGGATCACAGCTCTAACAAAGGTCACAGTAACTGTTACAGTGGGTTCAGAATATGCAGCCAACGTAAATTATACTTGTAAAAACTTGTTGCATGGTGAGAGCTGGGCAGAAGAGTGGTTATCTGATGTGTTCTGTGGTGGCGGTGTTAATGGCCTGAGTAAAAACTGTAATTTATGAAAAAAGAAGTAGAAACTTGTCTTATCTCTTTATTGTAAACTTACTGTTACTACACTGCAGATTGAATATGTCTATACTACTTGACAACTCAGTGAACAACAGTAACAATAAGGAAAACACACATTAAATCATTAGCAACTTCTATATTATTTGTGGCATTTCCTCAATTGGGAGGCATTTCCCAGCTGAGGTGGTTCAGGATCATCTAGTAAGGATGCCCCCTGGGCGCCTCCCTAGGGAGGTGTTCCAGGCACGTCCAGCTGGGAGGAGGCCTCGGGGAAGACCCAGGACCAGGTGGAGAGATTATATCTCCACACTGGCCTGGGAACGCCTCAGGATCCCCCATTTAGAGCTGGTTAATGTGGCCCGGGAAAGGGAAGTTTGGGGTCCCCTGCTAAAGCTGCTGCCCCCGCGACCCGACCCCGGATAAGAGGCTGAAGATGAGATGAGATGATGAGATTTCCTCCATTTATTGATAAGTCGAAATATTGAGAATAACAAAAGTAGATATCACATTTGTTGTCAAAACTTTGAGACGGATAAATAACAAAAACAGTTTAAGCTCCAGTTTATTTTATCTTCATTTCTGATTCTATATCTGCAAGGACTTGTGTAGTTCCCCTGTAGTCATAACTTATTGTGCAGCATAATCAACAGCATGCATTCTTTTAAAGAACAGCCAACACTGTAAATGAACACACAGAATTGTTGTGTTTTTTTTAAATTATACAGGAAATACAGCCTAAAATAAACGTCTCATCCCTGGATTATCAGCATTGGCAGTTCCTATATCTCTCACCAACATAAACCTGAGGCTGCCCCTGTGACAGTCTTGCATTTTCAACAGTCCTGCGACTTCCTGGTTGATCCAAAACGAAAGTGCCAAAAACTGCAGTTCACCAAGTGTCCACCAGGAGTAGTTTGCACAATAGAGCAGTTTCTCATTGACCCCCATGTTAAATAGGCTGTTTTTCACAGCATAATTAAACCGACTTGGTAACTAAAAAACCTTCTAGGCTGTAGGTTTAAGTCGTATCTCCATGACAACACTTGAATATTATTTTTACCAGGCTAGTTTTTATTTTATTTGAGGTTAAAGTATATGAATAATTAGGGGCGTGGCCTCTTTAGTGAAAGCTAGCCTCTGGCCCTGACTTCTCCTCGAAGGCTAGTTGTCAGGTCTAGCATGCTAACTCCGACATCTCGATCTGGACTGCGGCCATTCGTGTGATGGTGTTTCCAAAAGGTGACAAGGTGGTTTGCCCTTCGATCGACTGGACCAACTGATGGTTTAGGGACACACCGTGTTAGATCCTAGATCATAAACGCTAGCTGCACTTCAGCCGGGAGTGCCTGCACTTAACGAGCCGGTGTTTTTTGGGTCTTTTCCTAAAACTTTTTTTCATATCATAGCCGTGGAGCTAATGTGAGCTAATGTGGCTAATTCTGTAAACGTCACCAAGATGGACGTATCCCCCCCAACGTTACATCAATGCCCTTTTTGGGTAAGAGGAAATGAGGAGGAGCCAAAGTCTGACAAGATGGCGGCTTCCAGAGGCGAATATGATTGGATGAAGTTGAGAGAACGGGCCCCGGCAGAGAGGCTACGTCCATTTTTTATACAGTCTATGGATGAAACTGGTGTGTTTGGACCTTGTATTGCACATGCTACATATTTTTCATTCCAGTTAAGATCAAATGCAAATCCATATGAGAGTCAAATGATAGCAGACTGTGGACATTTCCTAGCAGGTGTGGCAGGCATCAGGTATCGAACTCTCTTCCAGAAGCGTGAGTTCCAAGCAGCAGCGCTGCGCGAACCCTCCGGCCACCTGACGGGGGCGCTCTTGAGAATTAGATGCTGCAAGCCAGCAGGAAGGTGAGTGTATCCTTGTGGCCCAGTGTCTCCCAGCTGGATCAGAATCACACTCATTTCTCTCTGGAGCAGTGCATGGTGGAGCCCCACCTGGAAAATGATCAATAACATTTTGTTTTAAGTAAGTTGTCAAGTATTGAATGTTTTGGGCCTTCATATCTAAAATTCTCCATTGTATGTCGAGATATCAAATGAGGATTAACACTATAGATCAAGATTCCTACCTGCCAGTCAAACCCTCCTATCTCTGAGTTTTGGACTGGGGCAGGACACTGGTCTGAGCTCTCTGGCGCTGATCCTGAACCCGGGGTGAGGATGACCATCAGCCTCCTGCTCTGCTTCATGCGGTCCTCCACCAGCTCCAGGCGGTCTGTGGGGACAGACAAAATACGTTTCCAGAGGGCTGTAAGGGAACCTTTCAGAGAAGTTCGCCATGTTGGTTCTTCACTCTGATTCCACTGTTTTTAATTACAATTTTACAATGTTTTAACCCTGTAAATTAGTTCTAAAACCACCATCTGGAGCAAAAAATGAGAAGAATGAAAGAAGTAAGAAGGGAAGAAGACGAAAGAAATGTAGTAGGGTGTGAGAGTGAGAAGGAAAATGTAAAAGATATAAATAAAAGAAGAAGAAGAAGAATTCCTTTATTTGTCCTGTTATGGGTAAATTCAATTTTCACTCTATCATTATTTTTCATGTTACACACACACAGGCCCGAAATACACACACATATGCACAGACAGGACCTATATACATGCAATTAATGGAGAGATGTCAGAGCGATGGGGCTGCCAGTGACCGGCGCCCCGAGCAGTTGGGGGTTCGTAGCCTTGCTCAACAGCACCTCGGCAGTGCCAGGAGATGACCCTCCGGTTCCCAGCCAAGTCACCTATGGACTGAGCTACTGCCGCCCCATAATGCCTTAATTCCAATAATGACATCATAGTATGTCGTAGATCGTTGTATAAAACAATTTGGAGAGAATTAATCAATTGTGCAGACCACATGAACGACATTAATAAAAAAGTAAGGCAAAAACTCTGGCCTTTTAGAGGTTGTATCCTTATTTGTGTCCAGAATGACAAAAAATACTTCTGACCTTCCCCGGGTATGTCATCCCTCCCGTGGATGAAGAGTCGATATCCGCACTTTTCCTCGAGGACGGAGGGCAAAATATTTGTGACGAACTGACAGAGCATGTCCTCTGTGGCCTTGTCCAGGCTCTGCATTTGGTAAACAACGTAAGCGTCGTACACCCTCGAATCTGGGAAATACAAACAACATTCATTGACGCTCACATACTGGAGTTCAGCCTTGGGACTGAAAGTGTATTTGGCTTTATTTTCAGGCCTGTGAGGGAGAATTTGTTATGTAATTCAATGAGCAACATTCCCAACCATATCCTCCAAGTGTGGCTATCGTTAACGGTAAACAAACGTCACTGCGGATCTACGCAGACACCTTGGAAATACAAACAAATTTGCATTATGCTTCACAAACTGCTTTTCGTTCAAGACTTCAGTTTTTTTTAACTTTCTTATGAAATCATTATGAGCTAATGCAGACGTGTCACCACACCCTGACTGCTATAAATTGTTGTGAACCTTAATGTACAATGAAGCACAAAGAGTTCCTGAATACAGCGCTGCGGTCGGTGAAACTACCATGGTCAAACAAAGGCTAACTTCAACCCATATGGTTTTTGTGCGGTGGTGGCCGACACATGCAAGAAAGAAGTTGTCTCATTGACTCAAAAACAATTTGTAACTGCTCACATAATCTCCCTGACTCATCGTGGTTGGTGGTTGCTTGTTGCAAGTCTCTCTTGAGCTGACTAAAGAGCCGTCCACACCACATAACTACAACTGTCAGAGCCCCACGTGCCCCTTGTCTTCTGCATGACGGTGTTTCCTAAATGCCATTAATTAACTCACAGAGACAGTGATTGTGTTTACTATTTTAAAGACTTTGTATAATCTGCACACAAACAGGACGGTGGGGGAAGGGGGTGTTATTCGGGCAGAATTAAGGAGAAAACATAAAAGTTTATATTTTTTTGTAAGATCACTAAACCCCCATCCTTTGACTTCTAATTCCTCCATTGCTAATATATACATATATACATATATATATATATATATATATATATATATATGTATGTATGTCCCTTACCTTTATTGTATGTGCTTAGTGGAAAGTAGGGTCTAAACAAGAGAGCGAGGTCGATGGCGAAGTACTTGACCAGCAAGGCGGCGAACACACAGAAGAACAACACACACACTGCTCCAATGACCAGTGGGATTATTGACTCTGGAAACCAAACAAAGATCACATCAGCAAGTATCGCCTGAGTGGCCAAAGCCTGGTATAGTCGTACTATACTATACTATACTATGATCTGGTCACTGACCTCGCTTTAAAGTTAAAGTGACAGACACCTCTTCGTACAAGCCCGAGGCGATGCATTTGAATTCAGTCTTGAAATCCTTAGCGGACACTTTTTCAATGGTCAGGATTGCAGTGGAGATGGTGTTCTTTGAAGGGTTCTCGTTGACTCTAACAAAAGGACACAAAGTGAAGTGGTTCTCATCGCAGCCAAAATATATAAATATAGTTTTTTCGCACTTGAATGAGTGCATTTCATCAGGCTTACGTTACAGTGGTTTGATTGTATCCATCGGTCTGCAAAAGGATCCCACCAACATGCCACCTGGCCCCGCAGTGTTCTTTGATGTTAGTCCCACAGAAAACCGAGCAGTTCAGCTTGATCCCAATGCCTGTTAGAAAGAACAAGTTTTCATATTAGATTAGAAATTACCAATGAATATTTCTGGGTGAGCAGAATCGTCATGCACCTGTAAAGGCTGCTTTAAAAACTGGACAAAATCAAGTTGTAAAGTGAGGTTTCCAAATGTGATGAATATTTATTTCAGCCAAAATCATTATTACTGACTATAATGTTACAAACTAACTTTGGTTTTTGTCATCGTGAGGTTACAGCTGAATAAATATACTGGAACATTTTATGTATAATAAACAGTAGGATTCAAGCGCCTAATCATCCATGGAAGAAATCAGTCTAGTCAATGATGAATGATTGGGTTACACTACATATAGATATTCATTGGGTTCATTTATTAAGTCTCAAACTCAGCCTCTTAGTTAGCAGCTGCTGTAAGTTATATATATATATATATATATATATATATATGCTTAGTTCACTATGAGCCTAAATTGGAGGCTCTGCCATTTATTTATTTATTGGCATGGTGAGTTCAAATCATGATGATTTTTGGTTCACGTTGAAAAACTCCCTGTTTCTCATCTCAGGACAAGTCAACAAGAGTTCACAGTTTGTAGAAACGGGGTTTCTGGAAAAGGTCACTGGACACTCCTTTGGCAGACACTTTTGTCCAGAGTGAGTCATAATGAGTGCATTTAACGCCCAAAGGAACAAGAACTAGCTAACGCCAAAGAAAGCAAATAATTGCACAGTTAGTTGGTCGGTTACTTTGGTCAGAACCAGAAAATATCTGGAAACTCTTCAAATAGGTAGGAAATTAATTAAATCAGGGTCCTCAGAGGTTATCCCTGAGTTTCCCTGCAGTACCGCCAGCAGGTCAAAGTCTTTAGAATTATATAGTGAAATATCTCAACATTTTCTAACAACACAGGCAATTACGTAACCCTGATGATGAATTCTGCTGACTTTAGTGATCTGCAAATGTCTCAACTAACACTGGATGGATTGCCATGAAGATGTAGCGTCTCTTGGACTGTACCTTAAAAACTTGCTTGGCTTGACTTTAGTGGGGATGTCAGTCCTAATACTTCCAGGTACAGTCGATACCTTCCTGATTCTGATTCTTTTAAAAGATCTCGATTGATAGTAACCCAAGTATCAACAATTGATTCATCAAAAATGCAGCACAACTCTAACAATACACAGATATCTCACTGAAAAGCAACACCAATACAATGAGGCCCAATAATGCCTAGCAACTATGCTTCGATCTAGATCTACGCATCAATTTAATGATCAATGATCCGATATCACTAATGCAAATTCCTACGTCATCTTATTTTGAAATGGGCATATGGTATTGTCTCATAGCGATCACAGACTTGCATTGATTCTAAATCGTATCGTGGCAGATTGTCCGGATTCCTGTGTCTGCCAGCCTCTTCTTTTCCTTTTGTGCTTGTGGGTGTCTCTGTCTGTCTGTTGTTCCCTGCATGTGTCTCCCATCTCGGTGTGTGTCTGTCTGGAGCTGGTAGGCGTGGTTCCACCCAGCCGTATCCAGTTCCACTGATGACCTGCCATGCTGCTTAAAAGGCCGGATGTGGGACACATTCGGCGCCAGACCGTTTTCCTCATTTGCGTGGTAACTTCCCGCCGGTTGCCTCCCGTACTTTGTTTGTTTGAACCTTCGCTCTTCGTAGTTTGTTTGTCAACCTTTGTTTCTTTGTTCCCCTTTTGTTTTAGTTTCCCGCGATCCCGTTTCTGTCTACCCTCGACCGCCTCGTCACGTTTTGTTTGTTTGTTTCCCCTGTTTTTGGATTCCCTTGTTTTCTTTGTTATTAAATATTAATTTATACCATTCTGATTCACCGTTCACGACACAGATGCTGTGAGTTCAGCAAATATCGTTGTCCAGAGAGTTTATATGATATCGTATTGTGATTAGCAGACTTAATAATGACCTACCTTCATCAGCAGACTGTTCTTTGTTGAGCGGAGAGATGATCTCTAACTTACGGAAGGCAACTGGTTCTGCAGGCAAGCAAAAACAAAACACAACTATGAGTGGTCCTGTACTTTCTCTTCCACTTACGACAGTCACATCCCAATCGAATGACCCTGATCAATTATTTTTTACTTGATACACAAATAATTGTACCAACTGTATCTTGAAGTTATTCTCACACAAAGGATGTACAAAATATTTCTAATAGTTTTTACATGTTTCCTCTCTATATTAGTTAGCTTGTGACACAACATATTAGATTGTATCAACTGTATTTGTGAAATGTTGCAGCAGTACGAATGGTGAAGTTTTCACTTACTGCTGTACATACTGAAGATACAATCGCTTAGTGTGTATTGGCTGGTATATCAGATGGGTCCCAAAACACAAGATTGACGCCCAGGGGACCATTGCTTTTGTGTCCCAGAAGTACTAAGCCAAACCTCACCCTTTTTTCTAATGCTATCCAAGTCATTTGAATGCCTAACGCTAACCGTCACCTTTTGTTGCCTAAACTTAACTGGTCAGGTAACAGTAGTTTGGTGCCTTAACCTAACCATTGGGGTCAAATTCTGGGTGCCGTTTCATGCGGTTAAATAGAACATCATATTTTGTAAGATATAATTTATGTGCATAAGATATCGTATGAACCTGTTGATGAGAATATGTTGAAATATTTGTGTTTGTGTTGTTTTTACTATGACACTGACATTTTGGCGTGCTGCCTTGCAGAGCAGTATGACGATAAAGTTTCTTATCTTATCTTTTTTATCTAAACAAAACCATCTGAATAAGCAAAGTGATGCATCGTTTCTATCACTAGGCTTTTACACTTAACATAGTGTAGCAAACATTGATAGTCGATTATTTGCAGAACAGAGAAGCGTCACAGAAAGAAGTGCAAAGATTCAGGATTCAAAGCTTTATTGTCACAGTAAATGCACAGAAACACTCTTTAATAAGGCAACAATAGTGCAAATTGTCGTGTAAAATCCAACATGGGCTTGTATAGTACATTAAGATATGCAATACAATAAGTGCAATGGTTAAGGGGCACAAACAGGTGATCTCTTTTTCAGTCTGGCTCTCGTAAGCCTCCCAACGTGTTTAAATGCAACACAAAATGTCGCTGTAGCCCTTTAACAAACATTCATGTCTGTGTGATATATTGCAGTAGCAAATTAAAAACAAGTTTATGTATATAGGGATAGATAGGTAAGGATGCAATAGAGTGAGAGAGAGAGTGGAGCTGGTCACCAGTTTTACAGCCTGTGCAAAATAAACGTGGATGGTGATCCTGCACTTCACACTGTCCTTGTTGGGGCTGTGTCGGGCCATTTATGGTAAAATGAGCCCTTTCATCTAGATGTTCTGCAGAGATGGGAGGGCCGTCGCCTTGATGCCCATGGCTGTCTTCACTACGGTCTGCGACGAGCGAGGGGTTTTGACCTTGTTGCGCTTTCTTGACACTGGTATGAACAGTCCAAGATGTCAAATTGAAGTAAATTACAGTCAGTGGAACATAAACCCAATTCACTTTTAACGATCAACATAACTCTGCCTACATCTGTTGTGGGACTGCAGTCAAATTAAAGATATTTGGATTGGCACAACAAGTGAAAGGCCACACTATTACAGCCATTATGTAAGGCCACAAAGATGGTTATAGTGAGAAACTGAATTGCTTCAAATACACCAACTCAGAAAGAACCAATCACAGTTGGAACAGGAGTGATTTAGTTTGGAAAAGTTGCTTTCAGCCTGAAAAATAATGAGACAGAACACGCTGAAACACGGGCACCAGTGGAAAACGACTTAATGTCAAAACAAAGGAAGAACAGGAAACATAAAAGGGGAGATCGGGGAGATTTTTCCTAATTTTCTGATTCTGGTTGTTGCCTTCCTTTCCTGTCTGTGCTGTTCCTCAGTATTAACGTCAGTACCTGCTGCTTTCCATTGACGGGAAAGTAACAATGTGACTGATATTGTTTGGGTGCTTGTTTAAAGTGTTGATTTAGATTTGTATATTGGTTCTTTGGAACCTTTATATTTAGTGTGCATATGATTTTTGAGCAAAATCACAATCTGGATTAAGTAGCATGAGTTTGTGGCTGCAATAGACCATTTGTGTATGTTTGCATGCTACTGGTAATCTTTTAATTTCCCAAACACAGATAAGAAGACGTTGGATCAGATATTCATTTCTGAATGTTCACTGTTGACAAATGTTGGCAATATGAGCTTGGTAACGTCAGCTAAACCAGTTAGCCAAAAGATCCTACGTGTCGATGATTGTGCAATTTTATGTGGAAGTTTTATTCTGAACATATTTCAAAAAGCAAAATATCACTAATGAATATCAGAGTGTGCATTAAAGCATCAACCATGTAGCCACTGAATCCTTTTCACACACTTACCTTTATAATCGTCATTTGAGCATTACACTCAGGAGACATAAGATTTCAGATCTTTCTGCTAAGCATGTCTTCGGTGACAGTGGTCTCTATGTTCACACTATTGTGAGAAAACAGCACTAAAGCTAAATGGTCGGCAGAGCTTTAAAGCTTTAAAATATACCGACATATCCGCAATCGCAACTTGTCAAATGGCCGCTTGGTCGTCATTTTTTTAACGCGTTGTTATCTTTTCGAGGCAACAAAGCTACTTGGTTAGGTTTATTAAAAGATGGTGGTTAGGGGCGGCTGTGGCTCAGTGATAGAGTGGGTCGTTCTCCATTCGAGAGAGCGGTAGTTCGATCCCCAGCAGCGGTTCGATCCCCAGCTCCCCCGGTCCATATGTCAAAGTGTCCTTGGGCATGACACTGAACTCTGACTTGCTCCCCTTGCTGTGCATGGGTGTGTAAATGTGGTGTGAATGGTTATATGGTCTGTAGATGTCCACTGCCATCAGTGTGCATGTCTGTGTGAATGGGTGAATGTGACAAGTAGTGTGAGAGCACCTTGAGTAGTCAGAAGACTAGAAAGGTGCTATATAAGTACAAGTCCATCGACCATTTACCACGTCCGATAGGGTCAAAATAAATGTGTATGTTACAACGTATGTAACTTAACCTACCGATGTGAAGTATGTAACCCTAATTAAAATAAGTCAATGCCGACATTGGACACAAATAGTAGTCTTGTGTGTTTATTTGACCCATTCATCCGCCCCTATCTGCTCCCTACACTACAGTCAGCTGACTGACAAGCTGATCTCCTGTGCTCCTTTTGATTCCCACTACCTCAACTAAAGATGAATAAAAACGTAAAAAAGGCTCATTCACCTTTAACTTTCAGCATCATGGAGGCTGACGAGACGTACTCCTTGTTGTTGTGTGTCCAGGTACAGAGGCAAGAGTAGATGCCCTGGTCATCTTTGGAAGCCTTTTCAATCCGCAGGTCAGCTTCATGGTGACCCTGAAGGGCAATGTTGTCCTGCAGCGAACAAACATAAGGAGGAGCAAGATAATTAAAAGAGACCACATGCTTTAATTACCCCAAAAAACCTGAAAAATCGAAAATGGTCATTTTATACACTGCCACTGACAATAGCTTCATTAGCTTCAAATGTCAATATAGCATGCGTAACTGAACTGGATGCAGAAAAAAGAAAAAGTATATCCCTGAATGTAAATTTAATGCAATTTAACAAACTGTGCTTTTACTGTAGCTAAATTTATCCACAAATTGAGGAGAAATTAACAACATTGGCAACCAAGATTACAGGTTAACATGTGAGTTTATGTAGCATTCAGTGGAGTTGTAACATTCAGAACGGGTGTGACACCAGTGTCAGTGTACCCACAAGTACCTTTGTCCAGGAGAAATTTCCTTTCAACATTTTACATGTGCGGTGGACGGAATCTGGACATGGGACCTTTTTGTTCCGGTGAGAGTTTTCGATCGCACCGTAGAGGAGTTTGCTGTCTATTGTCGGGCTTGCTTTGACGACGTCCACTTTTAAATGATAGTTGGAGCACTCTCCTGATGCGTCCGTGTGCCTGGAAAAAAATGCGCAAGAAGGTCTCGGTGATTCAGATCAGGAAACGTATTAACAGATCATCTCAGTGGGAAAAAACTGTATTTGCCAAAAGATCATGAATTTGAGCTTATATTTGCAACAACGTTCATTTCATAATCATTTATGTCAGGCAGCTTTCATTACAATAGCATTTGCACACAAAAAACGTCAACATTTGAATGCAATTTGTTCCTGAAAAGGAGTGGGAAGAAGAAAAAATCTTATGTATCCCCCACCCCTTTTTCTCATCAAGTGTCTTAAACAGAATGTGTGATGTCCCTTCCTGAATTTATGCAAATTAATGTAAATAAACAAAAACACACAAACAACACCTTACATAATGTTTAGGTAGCTGATCCACTTGAAGTCACTTAGAATTATTATTGTACTTTTATATTCGATCATAATGGCGTTTAGGGTGCGACACGGTGAGGTGGTGGTTAGCACTGTCACCTCACAGCGAGAGGGTTCCTGGTTCGAATCCCGGCTACGGCCCTTCTGTGTGGAGTTTGCATGTTCTCCCCGTGTGGGTTTTCTCCGGGTTCTCCGGTTTCCTCCCACAGTCCAAAGACGTGCAGGTGTTTCTAAATTGCCCGTAGGTGTGAATGGTTGTCTGTCTCTGTTTGTCTCTATGTGTCCTGCGATAGACTGGCGTCCTGTCCAGGGTGGACCCCGCCTCACGCCTGATGTCAGCTGGGATCGGCTTCGGCCCCCCGCGACCCCGACAGGGACAAGCGGTTGAAGATGAATGAATGATAATGGCGTTTAGCAAAGCAAGATGATGATAAACAAATAAACAAAAAAGCAATACATATGAATGTAGGAGGTAACCCTCCTTATCCATATTGTGACCAAATAAAGCGTTTGCATAGTAATTTAAAATCTGTGGATGCTTTGGCATTGCTTGAGCTGGATATCCAGCATATTCCATAGCTTCACACCTCCGTACCGTCACGTTTTATAGAGACACATATTCTTACCGGGCAATGTACTCGCCAGTGTTCTCAGTGTTGAGGTTTAAGAAAAAGAGTGCTCCGTCGTGGTAATGCACGTTCTTGTTCTCGTCAGTGGTGATGTTCTCAATCTGGGGCTTAGTTTTGTACCATGCGATGTCTTCACCGGGGAGGCTGCTGTTTGACAGAATGTAGGGCACAAAATGAAACGCCTCCCCTTCAAGAAGACTGTATGACTCCGGGTCCCAGTCCTCACATTGGTTCTCGGCTGTATCTGAAAATGGAGAAGACGATAGGTATAATGTCGATGGAGATAAAAGTGAAAAGCACAATGTAATTAATTCCTGGATATGTAAATGTGCGGGTAGTTACAATTACAATCTCCAACAGCCGCAGTAATGATTCTGAGCAAAGAGTTTAAAAATGCCAAAAAGAAGAAGGATTTTGTAATACATGAAAGCAGGTGATGGAATAAGATGATGATGGTAAAAATCTGTAGTTATGTAGTGAAGTAATGAATAGAAGAAGCCACTATGTGTGAGTTCTAATCCGAGTTTCTCTGTTTTGTTAGCCAGCCTGGCTAACAAAACAGCCGTAACGCGTGTGCGGGTTGATGCATGTGGCCATGAAAAAAAACTAGTATTTTAAGTACAGCTCTTTTTAAATTCACTCCTGCATCTTTTAATGCTAATGTTGTCACCAAATCACGCCCGATGTGAGCTGGGATCGGCTCCAGCCCCCCAGCGACCCCGATAGGGACAAGTGGCTGAAGATGGATGGATGGTAGTCACCAAAGATATCCCACTCTTTACATGCATGCAGGTTTTAGTGTACACAACGATGTGGGATTCATTTAAATAGATGGATTGTTATAATATTCTAAGTGTTATTTAACCTTATGAGATCCCATTGAGACCTCACATAAATATTGACATTATTTAACATGTACAGGACAAATATTTATTAACTATATAATGAAAAAGTGTTTAGATTTTTGCTGCCCTTATTTTATTTTGTTGACAATAAATCCCATCAAAATAACAGAACCAACAATCTGTCTCTCAATACTCGTGTGACACTCAACCCCAAGCCTTTTGGTTCCTACTGAAGGCATGAAACCTTGAAAAATACTGTATATATTATTTAATACTGTATATAGAGTTTCACTTCTAAAAAAGTCATTCCTTCAAACAGCTGGGCACCGCAGTTTTATTAGAAGTCGTAACAAAAAAACTTGCATTTGGAACGATTTTCAGCGATGGATTAATAAATATTTGGTGCTCTAGTGTGTGTGTGTGTGTGTGTGTGTGTGTGTGTGTGTGTGTGTGTGTGTGTGTGTGTGTGTGTGTGTGTGTGTGTGTGTGTGTGTGTGTGTGTGTGTGTGTGTGTGTGTGTGTGTGTGTGTGTGTGTGTGTGTGTGTGTGTGTGTGTGTGTGTGTGTGTGTGTGTGTGTGTGTGTGCGTGCGTGCGTGCGTGAGAGGTGTGTGTGTGGGTTCATGTATTGAAGGAATATGGCACCCTTGTGTGGTTTGTTTATGTGTTTTGAATAGTTTTTGTTGACATGAGAATAATATATGTAAGCTTTTGTCAGCAAAAAAGTAATTGTTTGTTAGATTCAATCACTGTTGGTTTTGGTCTTTTTGTGTGATTTTTGTGAGATGCTTCTAACTAAATAATGCAAAACACAGACACAGGCCGACAGAAAACCATTATATTCTGGCCTTGTCTCCTCCTCCTCCCCATGGTAACATTTATAACACTCAGTATGTTCATGCCACGGCCCTCGATTAATATATCTTTCAGTGGTGACTTCAACTTACAGCTGCACAAACAGATCCATAAATGCACTATTCATCATAATGTACTGTATACTCATAATGTAGTGTTTGTACCTGAATAAGCGGGTATGGTCATCACCATGAAGACGAGGAAGAGAAGGCGGGAAGCATCCATTTTCTGAGAGACACAGAGTACATTCAAAGTTAATTGAATAATTCACATGGAACGTGTGTTAACTGTACAAATGATCTTATTCAGTCAGCCTCGCAGGAGCCTCTGACGACAAAGCTGCTTCCTGAAACTGCCTCTGAGCGTCCTGTCCCCCACGCACACAAAACGACACGATCAAGACGGTTTCAAACTAAGCTTTGAAGGAAGTTCTTATAAAAGGCCACACAGGATATTTAAAATCTTTGTGGGACTGGAAGGGATATAAAATACACAGATGATATGCACCTGGCAAGACTTGAACACAGGATGTCTTAGTCCAATGGAACATACACCTTCTGGCTCTAGGCCCCAAATTAATTAATTCATCATCTTTCTTTCATCTTCAACCTCTTGTCCCTGTCTGGGTCTGGAGCCAATCCCAGCTAACATCGGACGTGAGGCGGGGTACAACCTGGACGGGACGCCAGTCTATCACAGGACACATAGAGACAAACAGAGACAGACAACCATTCACACCTACGGGCAATTTAGAGTCATCAATCAACCTAACACATGCACGTCTTTGGACTGTGGGAGGAAACCGGAGAACCCGGAGAAAACCCACGCAGACACGGGGAGAACATGCAAACTCCTGATGATTCGAACCAGGAACCCTCTTGCTGTGAAGCGACAGTGCTAACCACCACACCACCGTGTTGCCACAATTAATTAATTAATGAAGACTAAGAATTTAGTTTAACGTATCCACATAAAACGTTTCATAAAAGCTTACGTAAAAGATTTAAGAGACAATTTTTCACCTGCACAAGCCCCTGCAGTGCAGAACCAGTAACAGCAGAGACAAAACTTCTTGGTTAGATTGAGGGAGAGATGGTGGTTTGGGTTACATCGGGCCATGGACAACCATCTATTAGTGAAAACCCTGTTTGTTTGACTCGTCCATCCACCCCGACCTCCTTCCTATGTGGACTTTGTCACGATTTACTTTATATCACATCACCTGACCAACCTTCCTATAATAAGTCCAAGTGCAAATGGTCTGATTAGTCGCAGACTAACCACAGATTTATCTTTTTCAAATTTAAAACGTTTTGTTTTTAGTGTTTTTTTGACACCTAATCCTTTAGCCCTGCAAAATGTGAAGTGATGTCTTCAGTTGGCTCCTTTTGTCCAGATAAAATTCAGTTGACAGCATGATGAGACAAGGACGAGCAGCAGAGCGACACATTTTGATGCTTTTTTTGAAATTGAGGAAACGACTTAAACATCTCCCATGTCATAGTTCCTTAGCTTTAGGAAAGTATTTAATTGATTTCATCAGGACACAGATATCGTGCACAGTTTGTGTTTGAGCTCATTTGTTTTAGTGATTAAAACAGCAACACAAAAATAAGAAACAAGTCACTCCATGAGAATCAAAAGCTTGACTCTGCTGTATTACTCTGGGTTAACTTTTGCACAACTGTTGCACGGAGGAGAGGTCATGAAAAAGTATAAAAGTGATCTCTCAATTAAGGTTTTGTTTTCTTCGTACATTGCTGTATTTCTGTTTTGTGCGTGAGTGACCCAAGGATGTGACACCGACACAAATTCACCTGAAAGTGAATTCTCACAGTGTGGAAAAAAGAGGCCCAGTTAAGGAAGTTAAGGAAACTAACAACTAGGAACTATATTCAAGTTCTGTGTTGCATTTTTGTCTCAGTCTCACTCTATCTGGTTTAACGTAGCCAATCAAATTGGAGTTTGCCTAAAGACTTGCTCCGTCGAGTGAAAAATACGTCGTATGAGTGAGAAATTACAAGTAGTTACAAGTGTCCAGCATGCAGCAGCCGTTTGCACTTGTGCCTTGGAAAATGTGATGTTCTAAAACAGTATCTGCACAGGATCTTATCTCCTCTACAGCAAGTTCCTGCTGATATGACTGAGAAACTGCAGGTTCAGCACGACAATTTCCTCTGAAGACATCAGAAACTTGAGATAACCTTTAAGAGTCGTCCTCTTCATTTTAGATTTAAGGAAAAACTGATCTGCACTCAATTAAGTCACGTGTTTTAGAAAGCAGCTGCCTAAATACATATCCAGCCACATTGGTATTCACTTAAAGACTTTTTACTGCTCACCAAAGTTCACTTTCTCTCTCTCTCTCTAGCTCTTTGTTGTTGTCTGCAACATTTCTTTGGCTATGTTTGCGATCTTTGTCTGTCTGCTATTTGGTCCTGAGCAGGTGGTGTACGGTCGGTTTATTGGCTCTTCTTCTCTGCAGGAATGAGTGCTCAAACCTAGAAATGAGTTTGCATTTTTGCAGTTCCCGTTCTCTCGCCTCTAAGTCAATAGGTTTTTTTTTAATGGTATTAGTGAGACATCTGAAATAATGTTTGTAGTTAATCTTTTTTCTCCCAGGAAACACCCGTAATTTCCGTGTGGCTGTCAAACGCTATGATGAATTATCATCGTACATGGCTGCATGAGTTTTTACATTTTTGTCTGACGTCACCAAAGTTGCCAGATCTATGAAACACAATCAATACACTGTCATCGCAATCTGGCAACATTTTGATAACACTCTGTTAACACTATTAACTTAGCTGCTGCCAAAAGGGCACAGCAGGACGGCGTCCCTCTTAAAAACTCAAGCAGTTTGACAGAAAAGTTTTCAACCAACAAGCAACAACGACACACACATCAACTCAGAAGCAAAAGCATCTAGATACACTTATTAATATTATGTTCATGAAATAATAAATGTTAATATAATCTGGTGGGGTTTTATATCACAGTGTTGCAGTGTTTCTGCGATAAATTGAGGTTTTGTCATAATATAAATTCATTCTCATGGAGAAAACCAAAGCACTAAGTTTAGAGGCTGAAAAGCTCCATGGAGATGCAGAGTTGAACCATGCTTTAATCCAAAACAGTCCGTCTTTGTGGATGTTTTCCACTCCCTCATAGGGTTTCTGTTATAGCAACTGTGGCGTGACAGAATTTGCACTGATGAAAACACTGCGCTCTGTTGAAATAGATGTTTATTTATAGATACAGTCACTATAAATAATGAATTTAGGATATACAGTATAAAACGGCAACATTCATGTACCTTCATCCGGTCGATGAATTTATAGATACATTTTAATAAAAGCATCGATTAAATTAATTGTCTTGTCTGTAAGTTTCCAAGTTATCACTTAGTTATTTAGCAGAATATCAACTAAAATTGAAAATAAACACACTCTTTAGTTGTTTTTAGTTCAATGCAGTTTCAAATAAAGATGAAAGAGGAGAAAGGAAACTCCGTGCTTACCTCACAAATGTGTGTGCTGACAGCTGGAGTGAGTGGCTTCAGTCAGACTCTGTCTTGATCTTCTGCTCTGTGCGATTTTATATCTTCTCTGCTAATTGCTGAACTCTGCAGAGTGGGTGAGCAGCATCATGAGAGCAAGAAAAAAAACGGAAATCACGCATATTCACGCACACACACACACACACACACACACACACACACACACACACACACACACACACACACACACACACACACAGGGAGCGAGAGAGAGAGGGAGAGAGAGAGAGATAGAGAGAGACATTCACATAATGCTACAATAACTCATGAAGACACACATACAGTCTCCCTTCCTTATCCCATTTCCCTTCTCCCTCTCACATACACTCACACACACACACACACACACACACAGTGATGTTGCTCCTTCACTGGAAAATCCTTGGGAAATCTCTCTATTCACGTCAGTGTTAGTCATTGTGTCACTCTAAATCTACCTCCTTACACTCAGGGTGCTTTCTTCAGGGTAAGGAGGTAGATGGCCTCTGAAGTGACACAAAACTTAATAAATTATTGTGTTTAAGAAGACTCAGTGGCAGCTTTTGGTACAGTGGGTTTATTCAAAGTGTACTGGAGGACGTCGGGTCACTGCAGACAGCTTGTGGCACATCATGATATGGTACATTCAAAAGAACAAGATCCTGTATGTATATCACTGTGTAATCAACATATTGACATAACTACTAAGATTCTAGCTGCATGAATGGAAATTTTGTGTTTGGAGCCGGCGTTCCTTAAAAGATTAAAACTGTTGCACTGTGTTGATCCCAATGCAACAACCGGGTCAGCAATTGCCGCTAGTGCTGCGTTTCAATAGTGGTTCAACGTGCCCACGTTCACTTCCCCTCGGCACTTGCACTTAAGTGTTGCTGCAATAGTCTGAAAAACTGACGTGAACTCGGTAAGATTGGAACCTCGGAGGGCTGAGTGATCGAGTGAACAACGATGGTCACTCCAAAGGTGGATAAACCACAATGCATTTGGTAGAAGAGAATACATCCATGGGTAGGTGGCAGTATTGTACATAAAACTCCGTGATTGCTCACCACTAAAGAAGAGCAATCTGAATAAATAAAGGAACCTTTTTATCATCATTAAAAAAAAATCCCTATCTGTTCGCCTGTTCAGCAGAGTGTTCCTCAAAAACATTTCATTGACAGCTTAATATTTTACTGAAAAATGACTAGCTGCAGTAAATATTTAGTCTTCTTAGTTTATATATCTGTACTTGACTTGTGTGGTTTCTTCTCAACATTTTCTGTAAATGCATGGAATAAATGCTTTTTTGCAACGTTTCTGAATCAAAGATGGATGCAGCTGTTTCCAAAGTGCAGAAGGTGCGGACATATTGCAATCATCCTCAGTAAACACCTTCATCTCATTAGAATGAGGCTCAGCGTATTGTGCTAAACCTACACCTGGTGGTGGATCCATGATAGTTTGGGCTGGAGTGAACGAGGGCAGCTGTGTTTCATTTCATGCACCGCCCAATTTCCCTCTGCTCTCCAAGTGGCCTCCGTGTGATGTGTGCTCTTACATTCGGGAATCAAGGCTTCATGACCAGTGTGTGACAGTTCTGGGTAAGAGTTTACTTATAATATCAATGAGTCCATCAAAAGTCAGAAATGAATGCAACACAATGACTCAGTCTATGATTCACAACGTGATGCATGAAACCAACGTATTATGATAACATCCAAGTGCCACTGACATGAGTTAGAAGAAATAAGCTTTATAGAGGTCAGCTCTTATGCTGCTTTAATGCAGCTATTCCTGGATAATGATGATTGAAGACTTCCCATAATGGACTTAACGAGAGCTTTACAAACAAACACATTCCAATCAAGGATTCCCACTCAGTAAGACAGGGAGTGTATTCCGATGAAAGGACGCATTAAATAGACTGTAAGTGCTTTTTAACAAGGACACACAGTGATCAGACCTATGTAAGTACTTCCTGACAGCGCTCTTCATTTACTGTTAAGCTAGACCGGTTTCAAAGCAAGCAAGTATTAGCGCAGACACAAGCAGAATTTGATCCTGATGAAGGCCACAAGGCAAAACGCTTCGGTCTTACAGTACAGTTGTTGCATTATGAGCTAAAAGTGCTGCTGGAGTTTTGACTTCTTCAGTTTGCTGTAATGTCGAGACAATGTTTAATTTGGTGTTGCTTTGTTTGCTTAATATCATTTATCTATCTCACCCTTTATATAGTAGAAGAAGAATTATTACTTTATTAATTTTTTCACTCTGTTATTATTATTATTCAGGTTACACACAGGCCAGAAATACACACACATGCACAAACAGGAAATTAATGGAGAGATGTCAGAGCGAGGGGGCTGCCAATGGATCGGCGCCCCAAGGTTGGGGGTTCAGTGCCTTGCTCAACAGCACCTCGGCAGAGCCCAGGAGATAAACTGGCACCTCTCCAGCCACCAGTCCACACTCCATTCATGGTCCACGCAGGGACTCAAACCGGCGACCCTACAGTTCCCTGCCAAGTCACCTATGGACTGAGCTACTGCAGCACAGTTTACATGACAGATTTCACAGTGAAAGTCCTGAAAGGTACTTTAATACATTTTAAAGGAGGGGGAATGTCACAGTGGCACAAGGAGAGCTCAACGCACTAAAAAAAGAAAAGAAAGAAAATACATGTAATTGATGGTTCGACCTGCGGCCCTTTGCTGCATGTCACTCTTTCTTTCTCTCTCCCGATTCCTGCCAACTTACAGCTGTCCTTTTAAATAAAAAGGCATGAAAAGGCCAAAAAAAGAGAGAAAAAACACACACAGATAGAGAAAAACAACACAAACGAACAGGAGATAACAAAGTTGATGCACAAGGCCTGGACACAATGCCATAGACTTATTTGCTGTGTTCCAGTAGTGGTTCAACACGCCCTCGTTCACTTCCCCTCAGCCATCTTAAGTGTCCAATAGTCTGAAAAAGTGAACATGGTGAGATGGACCCTCGGAGGGTTGAGTAATCAAGTGAACAACGAGGGTCACGCAAGAGTTGGATATCACCCACAATGCATTGCAGTTATTTGGTGGAAGAGAATACATGAATGGGTAGGTGGCAGTAATGGACGTAAAACTCTGTGATTACTTACCACTAAAGATTAACAATCTGCATAAATAAACTTCACTCATCTGACATGCTTTTCAGTTTCAGTTTTCTATAAATAATAACTTATAAGTCTGTATTCTTACATGTGTGGGCGGAGTTTCTGAAGAAAATCTCATGGATGCTTAATATGTTACTGAAAAATGACTAGATGCAGTAAATATTTAGTCTACTTATCTTAGTTTATATATTTATACTTGACTTGTGTGGTTTCTTCCCAACATTATCTGTAATGCAATCATGGAATAAATGTCATCATAGCAATAATAATGATGATAATGATGATACAGATCACAAACAGAAGTTTCTGGATCAAAGATGATGCAGCTGTTGACAAAGTGCCGACAGTGCCGACACATTGCAGTAAAAAACACCTTTATCTCATTAAAATGACTCTAAAGGTATTTGTGATTATTTGTAAGAAGCAGTATAGCGCCAAATCTACACCTGGTGGTAGATACATGATAGTTTGGGTTGAAGTGAACGAGGGCAGGTGTGTTTCCAATTTCCCACAGCTCTCCAAGTGGCCTCTGTGTGACATGTGCTGTTACGTAATACCACTGCTGAGAAGTGAAGGAGGGCATGAGAAACAACTAATGAAACGCAGCATTATCCATCAGTGGTGTTAGTATTGAGCTAAAATGGGGTTTTTTTACCTCCGCCAATGAGGTTTTCTGTCCGTCTGTTTGTCACCAGGAATATGGCAAAACTATACCGACTGGGTAATTATGTAACTTGTTGAAAGGGTGGAGCTTGAGCCAAGGATGAACCTATAAAATTCTGGAGCAGATTGCCCATGAAAGAGATCTAAATACCCGGTAATATCGAGTAACACATGCAAGCAACTTGTGCAACTGTCATTCACCCCGTTTGGTTTCAGCTATGACAACCCATGAAAGATATGTGTTGGGTCTGCGGTCTGTATCTTGTTCGTCACGACGATGTGTTCATTTGGCATAGTCACCGTGTGGTAGAAGCTGCGTTTTATTTGCCGGCCTTTGGATTGATTGGAAAATAACACCACCGTGACATTTGTGACTTTATGTGGAATGTGGTCGCATTCGGGAACTCATGACTTTACAGGACAGCAAACATTCTCAAAAGTAGTGACGCAGTTTCTGAAAATATCATTGAAAATCCTCAACCTTGCTGAAGGCATGAGACACTGTTTGGTGAGTAAACAGTCTGTTGGCCTTGGATGTGTGAGACTTTCCTTCCTGTGCTGTAAAAACATTCTGAACCAGAATAAACACACACAAACCTGGATAGCACGACTTTACGTAAACATGTCTCATAGGATGACAAAAGTTATCTTCACAAATAAACAGACTGCGATGGAGTGCAGTGGCAGTCATCCTCTGTAATGGTTTTGAACAGAGAAATACACGACACGACCACCGACCACACATGCACGAGGGCCAGCATCCACACAGAATTATAGATATTAGATTTTTTCAAGTGGTCCTAGAGAGGAAATGGCTTCTTTGTGCGACTGCTCAAAGCGCTTCTAGTTGAAAATCTCACTTTTCAGAGGAGCACTGGTGCCATCACCTGTTCAGAAAACTATGACAACGAGGACAGAAAAGACCGTTTCAGGGGACAGATGAATGTTGCTGCTAAGTGTTGGGCTTTTATCACCATCCGTGTTGTTAGCTGTCGAAGCAATCCTCCCTGGTAAATTAGCATTAAGCCATTTACCTAGCTAACGTTAATGCTATTGTCATTGAAGCAAAACTCAGACACAGCACTGCGCAGCTCCCTACCAGCACCTTTAGGCCAGAGGTACCCCCAACCCCTAGCAACTACTTTTCCTGTGGCTAAATGAGGTTTGCTTACAGTATCATGCTTAAGAGAACACTACTGCGTGTTCTTATAGTAACTAGCTAGCTAACTCCTACTGTATTCCGGTAGTATAAGTTACAGTTAGTTAGCTAGCTAGCAATGTGTCGAGCTCAGCTAGGTGTCTGTCATGTGTCTGTCTTTGTCTTTGTCTCCGTCAGTCTGTCCGTCCGTCTGTCTGTCTGTCTGTCTGTCTGTCTGTCTGTCTGTCTGTCTGTCTGTCTGTCTCTTTCTCTCTGTTTCTCTTCCTCCCCAACCGGTCAAGACAGATAGTGTCCTCCATAGATCTGGCTCTGTTCGACGTTCCTGCCTGTTAAAGGGAAGGTTTTCGTTGCCACTATGTATTCAAGATTGATGGATTAATACTGAATATAATATTTATAATAATAATAACAATTAATATTATTAAAGATATTGCGACTTGTTGCTGCTCATGGGGGAATTGTTGGGTCTCTGTAAATCATGAATATGAGTGTAATCTTGACCTAATCTATATGTAAAGTGTCTTGAGATAACTTTTGTTATGATTTTGCACTATAAATATAGAATTTAATTCATACATGTCTGTCCCCTGTGTCTGTGTCTCATGATCCGTCCATGCCTACAGTACGGCACAGTACCCTACTAGTACCCCATTTGAGAAACACAACAGTTGGCCCATGTGAGTGTACACGGGGTGGATTCCACAAAGTTGTATTTTGATACAAAATAATGAATAATTCCTGGGTTTTACAGTTCAAGAACCAGGATGACAGAAAATCAAACTTTCCAGGAAACCAGGATCACTCGTATAATCCTGCAACGGTGGTAGACTGTTACCGGTACACTGTTTTGGCTGTCTCGGATAAACAGCCGTCTCCAGCCAGAGAGAGACTTAGGGTGGCTGCTGGGCTGCCTCATATTGGCCTCCAACGCCAAGGAAAACATGGGCAGTTTTTGCTTGATGTGGTTGGCAGCGGCAGCCAGAGGGAGTGGAAGGCAGGGCTGGACTGGAAGAATCATTCAGTCTGTAGGTTGTATTTTTCTGTTTAGGGTGTTAGAATACTTCCTGTCGTGACACCTTGTGTTTCTTTTTGTTGTCAGACTTGCAAGGTTCATGATGGCACGGCTGCAACCGAAGCAGGAGAACTCAACATAGCATGCACTGGGGAATTTCCCTTTTAAATACATACATAGTAGTGAGGTGAAATCGGTTATTTCGTACAAACGCAAATGCTCTTCCGCGCTCTTCACATTATGTTCTGATCATTATCTACCTACTGGAAACAGTAAAGCTGCTCTTGGAAGGTTTTCTCTCTCTTTACGAACCATTTTGTCACCTTTATTAATCGAGGTGGTCAAGCAGCATCATTTGCGCTGTAGAGAGAAAGAGGAAATCCAGCAGACGTCCTTCTGACCCAACTGACTGCACACGGTGTGAACCTATCTGTGCACAACATGCTTGTGTGTGTGTGTACAGTAAACCAAATGTAACATAAACCAGGTGATGGTGAATGACGGATTTTTACAATGTTTCAGGATGCCATCTGGTTTCCACATGTAAAAAAAAAGTGTTTATAGGAAACAATACTGAAGCTCCTGAAAACAACACAACAAACAAATTGGCTTCGGAGGATCCCATCTGTAAAAGTTTAGGACTAATCAAAGTTTTTCACTTGGTTCAGACAACAGTCTGGAGTGTCCCTGCAGGCACTGAGGGCATGTGATACCTCAGATGCTTCCAGAAGTTTCTGTTTGATTGCAACTCTGTGGGTTTGTGGGTCCCACGGGAGGGTTTTTTCCACTTCACAGCTCCTTGTTTCCTCTTGATATATTGGAGAGACTCTGGCAGGCAACTGTAATCCACCGGACCATCTGGTAGAACAGAAAACAACGGTGACCATTTGAACTTTTATACCTACACTTGCAGCCCGATGTGGCTCATCTTGATCTTTCAAACAGAACTACTTAACCAGGGACAGTGGTATCATGTTATTGTAACCTGTTGTGGAAAAGGAACATTGATACTCTTTGAGGAATAGTCATGCTTTTTGGCTGAGACTTTGAAAACATCGATACCCCATATCATGTTAGTGCAGAAAATAAGACCTCACCCATTTCCACCAGGATCACTCTGGGGTCGTTCTGGGTCAAAGCGTCGTACAGGCCAACTTTCTGCTCATAGCACAGCCGGTTTGGGTTGTCACACAGGGGAGTTTCATCACTGTTGCCCTCAGCGGAGGACTGTATCTCTTTAGACAGGATGATTATCAGTCTGCGGCACTGACGTACTGTAGCGGCGATGACATCATGCAACGCTGGAAGAGATAAAACGCAGGAAATGAATTGAGTCAAATTGAAAACAACCTTCAAATTGAGAACAACAGCATTTTTTTCAGCTAAAGGTCAAATATAAGCATATATATATATTTAACCTTATCTGATGATATACTATACAATCTATACATGAACTACAACTGACCTTTTAGGCAAATTTCCAACTTGTTCCTCTTCATCTACTCGTTTTAGTTTCACAAACGCGCAAGAGGCAATTTGTGATTCTAGTGGTGGAAATTTACTAAATATCACCCAATTTCTTTTGAGTATTTCCATTTTATACTATTGTATACTTCTCTTCCACTCCATTTTAGAGGGAAATGGTGTTCATTTTACATTTATTTTAGTTGAGTTTAGTGCTTTAGTTACTTTGCAGATTTATGCTGTGTCCCAAATTACGCACTGCAGTGAGTGTGCTGGCATCCATGCACTGTGTGCCCTGTGTACTGACACGTTCACCACACCCAATTTCTCCAGTAAGTTCTGTCTCAAACACACACTGCCGCAGAGCACTTGCCGGAAAATGACGATCATATTTCTTCTTCTGTTTATTTTTCCAAAAGCTTTTCCATCAACTCTTCTGACTCAGCACATCGCCAAAAATCCTACTGAACCTCTTTTTACATTTTCTAAAGGGAATTTAGTTGTTGCCGCTCCGTTGTACTGTTGATCCCCCATTTTCCAGTGTGAATTAAGTCTCGCCTCTTCTGCTACATAGACAAAATGGCGGCAATTGAGGGCGTTGAACGTTCATCTAACCACACTCAATGGTTTTTGAGCGTATGACGAGATAAATTCAGTACACTGCATTTTACCGACTCCCGACGTGAACGCACTTCCACCCTCAAAAAAGCCAGCTTAAGGGTGGAAATGCACCTCGGGACACAGCATTAGATTATTCAAGTGTAACTCTGGTGAAAATGGAAAAGGGAACTCTCTTTTTTGGTATGAACATACATAAAATAAGCCATTGAGACAGTTTTTTTCGTTGATCACCAATTAACAGAGAAATTCCGGAGATTCGCTATCAGCCAGACATGGCTGACACTGAGTAGCTCGGGGCGGAGCCCTGAACCATCCAAAACAGCTTTTTTTAACCACTAACATTGCTCAAAATAGCACCAAACTTCTGCAGGCAGCCCAAACAAGTCAATTACAGAATGCACTGAAATATAGTTTTGTTGAAGTTCAGTAGAACTCTGTAATCGACTTGTTTGGGCTGTCTGTCAATATGGACCAGCCGACTACCAAGGCTTGTAGCACTGTAAAACTTTTATTAAAAAGTTTATGTTTTTTAATAAACTCCGGATTCACTAACTACGTTGTTGGTGCTTCGTTTTATGTGTAGGGACTCTTATCATGCTACTGCAGTGGTTTGGTGCAATATTAGTGGTTAAAAAAAGCCGTTTTGGATGGTTTGACGCTCCGCCCCGAGCTACTCAGTGTTAGTCAGGTCTGGCTGCTGCCAATATCCGTGATTTCTCTGTAATTAGGTGATAAAAGAAAAAACTATGATCATGGCTTATTTGATATATTCATGCCGAAGAAGACCATGGCTTCCATTTTCGCCGGAGTTACACTTTAATACAAAATATGCATTAACTAATACATTATTATGATGTATTGTTGTAAGTTAAACGACACAGTAGTATGTAAAGTACTGAAATGAGCTCCACCTTTTCCCTGGTGCAATATTAAAGTGATGGTAACACACAATGCATCAGTAATTATAATCCAGTAAGATAAAGCTGAAATGGGCCATTCTGCATTGAGTACTATAACTTTTGAAACTTTGAGTTCACTTTGCAGATAATACCTAAATATTTTAACTAAGCAAGTATTTAAATAAGTATTTTGAATTTCTGTCTTTTTGTTTATGCTTTCTAATCAGGGACACTAAGCTCTGCATGTTGAATTAAAAAACTGATTGTTGTTTCATTCTTGTTCATTCCTTCTCCCATTGTTTTGCACTGTATGAAAAACTTTACCGCAAGAGTGTCCTTGAATGCATCACCCTCACTCTCTGCATCACTCAGCGATTGCAATAACGCATGACGAACAAACAGTGAGCAATTATGTGACCCATTTCACGTACAATTGAATTCTCTGCAAGTTGATGCACATTGTGTTTTGGTGCGAAACCGTAAATGTGAATGTATCTGTGTTTGCTTCAAAGAAAACTCCTCTTGGTATCTTCATTCCACCTGTAAATTTGGACCAGGTGAAATGAATGTTTCTGACCTTCTCCGGGGCAGTCGTCCCGTCCTCTGATGTACAGGGAGAAGCCGTGTTGTCTCTCCAGCCCCTCAGGGAGGATCTGCAGGGCTAAGCTCTCCATCTCAGCTGAACTCTGGCTATCAGAATGGAGGTAGCTCACGTAGGCGTCGTAGAGCTTCCCATCTGGTGCTGTGGAGAGAACAGCATTATCTCTGTAAAGCTTCAGGGGGTGTTGAAGATCACAATCTTTAAACTTTTAATCCGTCCTTTATTGCTTTTATGCATTCCTGTTGGTTTCATTTCCCACGGAACAGATTTCTGAGTGTATATCAAGCAGTTTACGGTCAAGATCACTGTTTAGTTGTTTTGCAATGAAGCCACCAGTTCCTGGCAGTATCCAGCCAGAGGATGCCGCAGAAAAAAACTGATCTACAGATGAAATACTTACCTTGTTGTTTGGGGAAATGTCTCAACAGCTTCCTGTAAGCCAACACGATATCTACTTTAAAGAAGAGGAAGGCAGCAGCCAGGGCCAGAACAGCCAGGGAGGCGCAGAGGCAGAGAGCCAATCTGGTGTAGAGGGCACTGTGGTCGGCTGGGGAGGGTCGGAGAAAGACACATTTACACTTTCAGTTTGAGAACACACATAAACAAAACTAGATTAAACCAAAGATTCTGGGAAGACTTTCATGAATGATCCATTCCGTGGAAACCCCTTGGACACTCGCAGTTTATTTGTATATCACATTTCAAACAGAAATCTTGTATTTATTTATTATATTTCTTATTTATTCGTAACTGAATCTGTGTCGCAGATCATGCAGCGTGTAGAATTAGCATCTGATTGAAACCAACTCAATACCCCCGAAGCAATTTCAGTCGAAAGCATCTGGACTTATTTGCCTAGGATGGCGTTTTACCTCTCATCCAAGAGGCTTCATCAGTTCATGTACGACCATCTGACCAGGCTGGGACTGTGGAAGCATTCACAGGCCAGCTCGATACCCCTTTCCACAGCCCTCCTTTTCCAAGCTGACAGGAGAACCTGTGGCCTTCAGGTAACATAAAAACGCTCTAGAGCCAGTGTTTGGTTTGTCCGTTCTGGGCTACCGGAGAAACATGGCAGTGCAACATGGCAGGCACCGTCAAAGAGGACCCACTCCCATTCTTAGATAAAATCTTAGTTTCAGGTGACAATAACATTATAATTGATATTATATTCCAATTCTCCCAAAAGATCCCCTTTCAGGGTTAAAAACATGCATGGGGAGATAAAACGCAGTACATTAGAAGAAGAAGAATTCCTTTATTTGTCCCGCGAATGGGGAAATTCAATTTTCACTCTATTATTTTTTCATTTTACACACACACGGGCCCGAAATACACACACATGCTCAGACAGGACCTATATACATGCAACCAATGGAGAGATGTTAGAGCGCGGGGGCTGCCAGTGACCGGGGCCCCGAGCAGTTGGGGGTTCAGTGCCTTGCTCAATAGCATCTCGGCATCTGACATCTTTATGATAAATTATATGGGCAGAAGTAGGCAAATATTGCAAAGATTTTGGGATTTGTTCTCATACAAGGGGTCATAACCTGGTAAAAACTATGACCTGACTCACAGTTGACTTTCCAGTTCATCCCACAAGTGTTGGATTAGGTTGTGGTGGAGCTATGATACAAAAATAAAAGGACTGACCCTATATGAATCTGCACAGTTTCTGCCCCGGCACGCACAGAACCACAACAGCCGTTTTGGGCCTGAGCCCAGTTAAAAACACGAAAAAAACACAGTGATTATACATAAAATTACACAGACTGTAACATCTGCATTGAAAAAAAAACCCACCAGGAAATGTGCGGGAACCTGACCAAGAGGTGAGGTCAGACCCTAGCTGGTCCATGCCGAGAACCAAATTTTGAGTCTGCACTCAGGGCCAAAGCATTTATAAGTCCAAATATTTATATTATCTACTGTATATTCACGTGGTCTTGGCCCTATGGTGTAGTCAGGAGGACAGATAGATATATCACTGCAGAAACATCTTATAATTTTACTTTAATGCATTGCAACATGTCTATTTCTTTTCTCGATTTTATTTCAAACTTATTTTATTTATGAGGAGATTAATTTAACTGATTTTAGGAGTTACAGTGCTACATTGAAATCCTGTTTACAAGGTGTGAAGGTGTGAAATGAGAGCTGATATGTCTCAGTTTTGAGCATTTTTGTTCTCCTTTGGGGACTTATTGAAGTTTCTATTTCCCGCACATCACACACTCAATAGATGAAAAGAAAAAGAGAAGGGGAGGAAATACCTTCTTGAAGCCACACAACACCGACTTTGCCTCCGGCGGAGTTTGATATATGGCAAGAAATGGGGACATTCAGGAAGTGACGACGAACTTTAGAGATGGACAGAGTGGACCGGCCATACACCCTGCCTCTGTCGTGAATGCTGTAAATGACAGGAGTAATCAAACAGTATATTAATCAGATAAACAGAATTATATAATAATAATATTATCTTGAATTATACTGCAATCTGTGCATAAATGATTTGGCCTCTATGAAATCATTTGATGTCCTTTTTTAAAACCCAAATATGAACTTCTTGATTTCCAGACGTATCTAATAGCTGACAATTGCAGTGCACTGCTTGTTATTTTGCAATTAGGGAATCTTGAACTTCATTTGAGGCATTTAATAAACAAGTTTTCATGTGTTTATCGAGTCTTTCTTTACAGGCCCTTCCATATCCACGTACAGGCTGAAACAACATGACAGGAAGCAGAAACTCACTATTTCCAGGACTCCTCAAGTTCCTCGTATTCATCACAATAGTTGTCTCCAATAGTCCAGTACATGAAGGTCTCCTTGTCCTCGCTAAAGCCGACGTAGGCTAAACACGTCAGCGTCGCTCTCGTACCTGGTTATCCGTGAGAGAACAAAGCAGCTGTCACTCTACACATTCGGTTTTGATCAAATCGTCACTGTGAGGTGAAAAAACTTTAACTTCATTGAAATCAGGTATAGAAATATATGCGATAAGGTCTTAAATTAATGCATGTCAGAGACTCCATCTCCTGAAAGGTTGACTTGTGACTAATTCAAGACCAATCCATAGATGCAAGCCCCCACGATCAGACATGATTTGATACGAAAGTCAAATGTATCATGTTATCCTTAACGTCAAATAGGCAACATTTAAGCACTATAATGCCCAGAAACCCTGCATATTGATGTCACTAGAGGCTTTGTCTATGAATATGTGCACAAAACACAAGGTTGTTTATTTAGAAAACTGCATATGGAAGGAAAAGGAGCACACACTCTGTACTTCAGATTATGACCAAGGGAGGAGCAGATCGACCTAAGACGTGCTGTGGTTTATTATAAGGAAATAATGCAGTATTCCTGAAGACATAAGCAAAAAATAATATTGAAAAACTAATTTTCAGGTTCTCCAGGGAAAATCAGTATCATATATTCTGGTCTTCCCAGATTTTTTATTTGAGCGTCCTGGCATTAGAAAATGTTACCTCTCAAGTTGGATATGCATTTCAGATATAAGTGCCGCTGGCAGAAGAGCTATTACATATTAGAAACTGGCTTAAAACCATTTAAAACTGATGATTGGATTGACATTATTTAGGCTATATTATAAACTACAACTGCTTCAAAAGGTTTATAAGGCTATTAAGCTCAATGAGGATATTATATCATTTGTATGGACCTTGGTATAACTCGATAAAAAAGTTGAAATCAACGCTTTTCTGTAGGATTTTCTCTTCTTTCTCTCTCTCTTGTATTGTTTATAGATCTGATTGCCAGACCATCGGTTAAATGTATCCTGGAAGGCCAAGGATGTAACCACAGGTTTAAACCAAAGGAAAAGAATAACGTGTTTTAGTGAGTCCAGCTTTCACTGCATGGAACCGACTGTTGGAGCGCTGCTTTGACGTCTAAAAAGCTGATTATTGACTGTGATTATTGACTTTAACTCTTACTTCAGACAGGAAGTGCAGAGGGACCACTGGGGAGATCAGTGTCCAGTGTAACACATCAGATTGAAACCGCCTCTTTTCAGACATATAGTCCCAGTATGTTTCTATTATAAGGTAGTCACACAAAACTAGTTTTTAGTTTACTTGCTAAATGCTCAATAGAGAAGAGGACACTAAGAACAGTGACATTTGCAGTAGATGACACAACTCAAACTCAAACCAAGTACAGTCCCTGTGTGTGTGTTACTATGGCAGTGGTTATTATCTGTGAGCAAGTCTTACTCACCTTCTTCAACCATGACCACTTCCTGTTGAGGGGACACCACCTCAGGCTTTGCAAGTACCGTATCTGCAAACAGGATCATAATCAGTGCAACAGAAAAGACTCTGCAACATAATACACTGTCAATCATCTGTGTGGGGACGTTACTGTAGCTGCAGGAATTACCCACAGCTAAACCAGAGAAAACAGAGCGGGAGTGAGCGATTCCCTTTATAACCCACAACTCCCCTGCTGTTCTTGCCTCCTGAAACTTCTTAATGATAAAATAACAATCCAATGATGTCTTTCAGATAAAAGGCATTACAGCTAATATAAATGGCTACCATAATAATATTACATAATAATATACAATAATAGTTCTCTTGGTTTGAAAATACAACCATGCAATGACGTCAAATCAGGATGATTAAAGGAAAATCAGGATCAAATAATGAATAATCCTCCATCAGGGATTCAATCAGGGGCTCAACAGTACATACCATTGTTAATGCTGAGCTGGATGCTGCGTGCAGCAGTGTACTTCCTGCCATTCAAGACAATGTCTACCAGGCAGGTGTATTTCCCAGCATCCCTCTCTGACGGTTCTGGCAGTCTCATGAAGCCAGTTTCATCCACGATGGGCGTCCTTGTCCTCTCCACTGGACGGCAGTCCTACACACAAACACAGGCTGGATTTTTTTTACAGCGTGGTGAAGTGGTCCAATTTTAGTCTTAGAGCAATTACCAAGTTAAAGTTCAGCACCTCACATGAGGTAACAAGTTGAAAGCCAACAAACATCACAGCAAATAATAAAACAAAACAAATGACAAAATACGTACAGACCGACTTTCCTAACGAATGCATTCGACTAACATCTGTAGGTCTTCTTATGTTACTGTATATAAAGTTTGCTGCATGTCTCCAATGTCTTTTTATGTGTGACATACTGGCGCCTCCCTAGGGAGGTGTTCCAGGCACATCCAGCTGGGAGGAGGCCTCAGGGAAGACCCAGGACCAGGTGGAGAGATTATATCTCCACACTGGCCTGGGAACGCCTCAGGATCCCCCAGTTAGAGCTGGTTAATGTGGCCCGGGAAAGGGAAGTTTGGGGTCCCCTGCTAAAGCTGCTGCCCCCGCGACCCGACCCCGGATAAGCGGATGAAGATGAGAGATGAGATGTGAGGACTTTTCTAGACCCAGGTATGTACGGTCTGTATCTACAGCAACAGCACAACCATAGGAGCCAATGTCAACATGAGCAGCAGATAGGTCAGATGCTTTGTACATTTTAGATGTCAGACCATTTTCACATGTTCCTGATGTGCACAGAGGGGGGCAGCGTTGCATGTATCAAGCCTGAACATGCAGGACGAGATGCAGGAATCAGAAATAAGGAATAAATATTAACCCCAGAAAATAAATAATATAGCACACCTGGGTTTTACGTGAATTCTGCTTTTTCCATTCCTATGCTGAGGAAGTCCTACTGGACTCTCATAAGCAGGTTTAAAAGAATAAAGCTAACTGTGCATACCTTCATCCATCGCACGTTCTTTGTGTAATTGAGATTGAAGATCTCTCTCTGTTTGCAAGGAAGACCACCGCTGACTTCCCGAGTGATTGATATATTTTCCGGTGGATCGGGACACTCTTCGCTGGACACTGACACCCCAAAAGTCACCCTCAATAATCCAGTCTTGCCCCTGGAGAGAAGATGAACTGTGAGACAGTGGCAGCCGAGGCCAACATGAGCTTCAGTTGTATATGACCTGAGACTCTATAAAACTCAGATAATGGGGAATGATTTAAATTGAGATAGCTGTAAAGTGATTTTCCATTATATAAGTATTCTTTTAATCCCAGTGATTGATGTAAATGTGATGGAGAAAATACTCTAAACACCCCTCTCAGCTTTGAGCTCTATATGCTGTCAGAGTCCGATGCAGTCAAACCCATCAAGTCTTGCAGGAGTTTCTGTACCTTTTCTCACAGGTGTAAGCTCCATTATGAGACATCTGCACAGGTAGAAACCACAGTAACCGGTCCCTGACTTCCACTCCATTGGGCAGGCTCAGGTTGTGTCTCCCTTCTCTGCTCCACGTCACATTGGTATGGGCGTCAGCAGAAAGGCACTTCAGCAGAAAGAGGTGGCCAACACTCACACGGTAGGTGTCTGTCTCCCCAGTGTGGTCTGGATGTGATGGTGCAAGAAACGTTGAGATAAAGACACTGGTGTATGATTACATGCAACATAACACTTCACATTAAATGTCTAGACTAAATCAAAAGAGCATGGTAGGAAAGGCTTTAGATGTTAAAGTTAATTTAATCCATTCATTAATTCATTACCTCCGCCAGTTATTAGACAGATCCCAATGTTTTTACTCTTAACTTTTGAACTACTCGTATTGGAGGATTGGTGGAGGTTATCTCTGACTTCTTTCATACACTTTGATTCACAAGCTGCTTTAATATTGCCATGTTTTTCTACTTTTTTTTTTTTTAATGGCACCGGCAAAAA